>NW_013665937.1:513443-517757 GCF_000517525.1 Limulus polyphemus | reverse complement strand
CTCTTCTTGAAGGATATAAACCGTGTCGATTGTTCAGTAAAGTTAACCATGTCTTTCGTTCAAGTAAATTAACCGTGTCGTTTGTTCAGTAAGTTAACCTTGTCCTCTGCCGATTTCGGTGGAGCTAACTACGTATTTTTTTTCAATGAAGCTAACCGTGCTGGTTGTATCGTGAAGTGAACAAGAAGAGTGAAAACATTCGTTCACCCGTTGTTTACTTCTAGAAAATCATCTGCTTCGATAACGATCGTTTGTCACAGTACTTTTAGTATCTCAGAACTTTTTTGTTTTCCAGAAAGTGTATTCTCAGTGTTAATACAATTGACAACTTTTCAGCTATAAATCGAACATTTTTCAGTGCATGTTATTGTACAATATATATCCAATGGAATATCACGTAATCACTCCGAAATACCAAAAGCGTGTTATTGTTGGCGTGAGCTCGTACATGTTTCGATGTTGAGCTGGCGAAGACATTAGTATGAAACCCCATAACACCAAAGCAAATTCTATAAAACTGTTGCCTGAAAAATAATTACTAAGATTGCTTCTCTCTTTAAACGTTATCAATCGTTAGTTATGTTGAAACACGTTTCCTGTAATATACCACACGTACAAAGAAATTACCATAAGTAAAAACGAACATTTAAGATATAAAATATTTAATAAAAAGTATTCAGACTGTCATCACTCTATTCAACACAGCTTACGATCGATCATCCAGATCCCTATGGTAAATCGTTTCTCTGTCTTGAAACATGGACTCAAACGGAGAGAGAGAAAAACATGGCTAACAACACTTTAATCTATATCAAAACGGGAAAACATGACTACGAACATTTTATTCCATCTTAAACATGGAAGAGGCTAAGAACACTATCGTTTATCGTAGAAATAGGAAAGAAAATATGGCAAACATAAAATTATTCCGTCTTACAAACAGGGAAATATAACAAAGATAAATTTATTCCGTCTTACAAACAGGGATAATATGGCAAAGATAAATTTATTCCGTCTTACAAACAGGAAAAATATGGCAAAGATAAATGTATTCCGTCTTACAAAAAAGGGAAAATATGGCTAAGATAAATCCGTCTTACAAACAGGGAAAATATGGCAAAGATAAATCCGTCTTACAAACAGGGAAAATATGGCAAAGATAAATTTATTCCGTCTTACAAACAGGGAAAATATGGCAAAGATAGATTTATTCTGTCTTACAAACAGGGAAAATATAGGCAAAGATAGATTTATTCCGTCTCACAAACAGGGAAAATATGACAAAGATAAATTTATTCCGTCTTACAAACAGGAATACTATGGCAAAGATAAATTTATTCCGGTTTACAAACAGGGATACTATGGCAAAGATAAATTCATTCTGTCTCAAAGAGATAAATCAGAAGTAAGTTTATGTTCTTTTTTGTGCTGTTTCGAAGAAGGAAAACGTTGATACGAGCATTATCTTCTACGAAGAGGGAAAACATAGTTAAGAACACTTTATTTTATCTCAAACGATAAATCATGGCTTAAATTACCGAAGAATAATAATAAAGGGCAACTCAAAATACTCTTTGTTTTAGAAAGATGAACTACTCAAAGACACTTTACTTCAGAAGGGAAGAAATCAGAAGAAAAATATTCTTTATCAAAATGAATAAGACAGAAAAAATATTTATTTGTTTCAAAATGTAAGAAAACATAACAAAATGTTTACTTTATCTCAAAACAGAAAAGCACTTTGTTCCACACATTTAACGTTAAAACAGTCAAATGTTCTTCTCTCTTTCATTTACCAATGTAATGTATATAAAGTCAGAACCTCCACCTCGTTTTTGAGATATACAGTTTATAAAAGGTGAAGAGCTTTCCCTTGTTTGAGGATATAATGTATAACATTTCATTATGATTATGATGTTTCTTATGTATAACAAGATAGTGGGTAATCAGCGCTCCAAGATCTAATTCATCACATAGAACATTATTCTTAACACAAAATATAACTTTCTATTTCATACATTGGGACACCTAATTCCTTTGTGTGTGTGTGTGCTAAATTCATAATTTTATAGCTTTTATAAATTCAACTTTCCATGAAAGTAGGTCTCAAACATTTAGTATTTAAAATAAAAACTAACAAACATATAAAACACAATGGCCACTTTTCCTTTAACCCTTGGAATTTTTTTAATGACATAAGACATGGCGAAGACTTTACAGTGGAAGAAAAAACCAAATTAGTGCTTTGCTTCAAGTGCTGAAGGGAAAACTCAGCACAGGTTTATCCTGACCACCTAATCAATCCCTAATTTTTTAAATTGGTTTAGTTCTTTTTTTAAATTGATCTTATAATCTGTCTAAAAAGTTTAGTCTTAACTATTTTATTTTATCTATTTGTGACCTAAAGTTCCTACTCAATTGATCTTCCCCAACTATTCTTTAGCATGATTAATTAACGAAAGAGGTGATGAAATATGCATGACTACATGAAAGCAAAACAATATCTTTCATATTCCGCATGAATATTTTAGGGTAGGCTGATACTTTGGATATTTTATAAGCTTATATATTTAACATGAAAACGATGTATAAAAAAAGAGGGATGTACAAGAGAGAGGGAGATATACAAGTAAATTAGATAACCTTACAGGAATGCATTACAAACGACAATATGAATCTCATACAATACTTTATTTGCTGAGAGATGTCTCTCGTTATATATGTTGCCATTATTAGAGAACTATAATAACAAGTTATTGATTCTGTAAGATAGACTCAAGGTATTCATCTACATGAATAATTAATGTTCTGTAACATAATGACCATTATTCACGAGTCGTTACTTCACTCTATATGTAACACTTAATGCCTTTACTTTCCCATTGTATTCTTGCATTATTGTCCTTGTAAGGAGAAAGTGACCACTCTAGCAGCCAGTATTCGAGACGAGTAGTATTAAAGGGATTTGTAATCAAATATCGGAATACTTGCTAAATACCCTTTACGTGCGAGCTTAAACACAGAGGCTAATACTATCCCAATAAAATTAAGTTGACGCGAATGTACTTAAAGTGTTACATTGATTCTTATCAGCTGAAACTTTATCACATTACTTTATACATTATTCATGTGATTATTAATATAAACAGTACTTTATGATAGAGGATTTCACTATCTTTATGTATATGTTGTACAGAGAAGCTTTGCTCTGTCCAAAACATGTTTTACAGAGTTATCGAGAAATTAAACGAATTTTCTTTCAGGTATAACATTTAAAAACATTACCTTTTCCTCGCTTTCTCATGAACAATTTACTTTTAAAGTATAAAAGTATTTATTATAGTTCTGTATAATTTTTGTTTCATTTTAGTCAGCGGTATTACATTGTACTTTTATTTTCGAATTGTGTTATTTTTTATATAGAAACACATGAATTTTTTTGTACGTAATAACATAAAATATAGTATTAAACACTGCCTTAATTTCTTTATTTAGTAAAATAATTTGCTCAAACATTCGTTAAGCACACGAACCAAAAAATAACAACACTTTAGTTCGTATAGCCTTCTAAAGCCCAGAAAAGAATGTTTAGATAATCACTCAACTTTGCGTGTGATATTGGTTTTAATGGGATATACCATGATGATAGCATAAACAATATCTTTTTTATTCCATGGAATGTTCCAACGAACCACTTTTATAGGGGTGGTTTTAAACCATTCAAAATAACTGTCTCTTTTAACGGAAAAAGTCTCGACGAATAGATATCACAAGGATAACGGATATTTCACTTCTTTTGGAGCTGCTAACCTGTTGCCTGATTTAAAATTGTATGCAGTTTCTTTAGCGTTACTGCTAAATATTTTTCTAAAAACATTTCTCATCTGACGTTTGAAACGGAGAACTAAGTAACAAAAACATTGTTATATTTCTGAGCTATATCATTTTAGTAACAAATGTTGAAACTAATAACGGTCATACTGATTGGTTAAAACACATTTATAAGATTCCCCCAAAAGAGCTCATTCTAATAGAGACATTAGTGTGTGTACGTTTAAAAAACAATAGCAACATCTAATAAGAGAAATAAATCCCATGATTCACTGTCTAAAATGTGTTAGTTTTACGTGACGTAACTGACAACGCGCGTAATGCTTGATTAAACACAACTTTTTGACATTCAAGTAAAACTACAAATCACAAAATTAGTCATGTGAACGGTTATGTAAATATTTTTAAGTACCCAGTAGGTTAAAAGACCGGGATTATGGTAACAGATTGGTTATGTAAATGTTTGTAAGCTTAGTTTGTTTG
>NW_013665937.1:477439-512509 GCF_000517525.1 Limulus polyphemus | reverse complement strand
ACTGTAAGCTTAGTAAACAGTATGTTAAAAGACTAGGATTATGGTAACAGATTGGTTATGTAAATGACTGTAAGCTTAGTAAACAGTATGTTAAAAGACTAGGATTATGGTAACAGATTGGTTATGTAAATGTTTGTAAGCTTAGTAAACAGTATGTTAAAAGACCTGGATTATGGTAACAGATTGGTTATGTAAATGTTTGTAAGCTTAGTAAACAGTATGTTAAAAGACCTGGATTATGGTAACAGATTGGTTATGTAAATGTTTGTAAGCTTAGTAAACAGTATGTTAAAAGACTAGGATTATGGTAACAGATTGGTTATGTAAATGTTTGTAAGCTTAGTAAACAGTATGTTAAAAGACCGGGATTATGGTAACAGATTGGTTATGTAAATGTTTGTAAGCTTAGTAAACAGTATGCTAAAAGACCTGGATTATGGTAACAGATTGGTTATGTAAATGTTTGTAAGCTTAGTAAACAGTATGTTAAAAGACCTGGATTATGGTAACAGATTGGTTATGTAAATGTTTGTAAGCTTAGTAAACAGTATGTTAAAAGACTAGGATTATGGTAACAGATTGGTTATGTAAATGTTTGTAAGCTTAGTAAACAGTATGTTAAAAGACCGGGAATAATTTAAAAACTTTTTTTATGCATATGTTCGTAAACTAAGCAAAAATTAGTTTAAAATATCGAGATTAGCTTAACAGCTTTGTTATGCAAATGTTCTTAAATAAACAGCAGGTTAAAAGACAGATTAACGTAATAGTTTTGTTATGAAAATGTGGTTAAAACACCAAAGCTAACTTTAAGTTTAACTGATTCACATGAATAACTCCCACTTACCTCAACAAGTTTGGACAGTCTTATTATTCCAAGTCTTACGATATCAAACCTGATGGTCCGCTCTTCCAGACGCTACAAAGAAGAGACTGACTAATGCTTCTAGAGAAGTTATTTGTCGTAGTTATCATGCGCGAACGCGGTTGCCATATAACGTTTGTTGTCTTCTGGTTACCTAGGCAACGCTCTTATGAGACATTTAGGGATGCATTACACCCAGCATGATCCTACAATACCGCTCAACCTTTTTTAAGAAATTACAACCAATAGGAAGAAAGGCATACTTTCCGAGAATGACGAATTATGCTCTTTACCCCAAAGAACGTCCACCTTTTTTGATAAATCGTTGCAGCTTTTGTTAGTTCAATCCATAGACTTTCAAAATGAAGGGTGAGATAACCTGTTGCTACGGTTACATATATTGTATTCACATATTTCTCTTTTCTTTATCCAAATATTCTCAGTATCATTTAACGTACGAGGGAAATTACCAGAAAAAATACACATTACCAAGAAACTTTACTTGCATATTATCCTAATTTATGTTTTAAAAGCATGTTATTCTTGTTTACAAGCGGACCACAAAGTATGTGGCTTACATTCAACTGTTTACCGTACACCAATCCAAAATGCCCCCCAGTAGCACAGCGGTATGTCTGCGGACTTACAACGCTAGAATTCGGGTTTCGATACCCGTGGTGGGCAGAGCACAGATAGCCCATTGTGTAGCTTTGTGCTTAATTTCAAACAAACAAACAAACCAATCCAAAATCTGTAAGGAGTTTGCAAGACAGAAACCCCCCAGATTAAATCAACTGTTTGACTTATGTTGCATCAAAATCTATAAGAAGTGTAAGAAACAGAGATCCTAAGATTAAGACAGCTATTTGACTTATTGTGACTCAATATTCTTAAATAGTTCACGAACGGAAGAGAACAACCCCAAGAATTAACTCAAAACTTTCACTCAACATCGTTTTTCTAAAAGTGATTTCACGGAAATCTACCCATAAACACATCTCATTGATCAAGGTCGTACTGGAAACTCAGAAACGAAGCACGAACAGTACGTACTTTACTTCGTTTCCTAGACAAGGAAAACCAGTACACGATTTTCATTTAATTCATATTTTATTAACAACTACACTGCTGAGCATTTTTGGCAATTACATTTTAAATTTTGTTGACTTACATTTTCAAACATTCTTGACTTCGAGGAAAATACTACGAATCAATTTTACGATAATATATCAATTAAACCTGTGTTTATGTGTTCCATTAATATAGTACAGATGCTGAGTATGATATATTATAAGTATTTTAGTGTTTCACTACGTCGCTACCGTCCATGTCGCAACATCCGTTCATGCTCAATCTGACTCCTTTGCATTTTGATAATATCCCTACAGCGTAATCTCTATTGTAAAAGTTTCCGTCGTAAAGCTGTCATGTCAAAAGCCCATAACTGTTCCCCTCTTGCTTTTCATAAGCTATCTAGTATATAAGGATGACGGTTTCCCAGCGACTGATTAAACAGTCCACTCCCAGATAAAACCATAGCTGAGATGTAAACGGTATGTTTTCATATGGAATATCATGAATACCCGCTTCATTCTCCAGCTGCTTGATGCTTGTGTCGTTTTTCGAGATGTAGATCCTTCTTGATTATATTGAGTCATGTTGTCTAGAACACGTGGACAACTTTTGCTGAACACTGATCTTTGTTTGTGTTCATGAGCTCTCTAAATGCCGCACTTCATTTAACACGGTTTAGATATGACTTGTTACACCTATCTTTCTGGAGTGTTCTGGTTCCCCAAGCTGGTCCATATTTCTTTATTTTCCAACGCCATTATAAACAAGGGAAGTTGAAAACTCCCGGTCTGAACACACATTTAGAATATGAGGGTATGTATGTTTTGAGGCAGAAAGGGCTATTACATACTCTTCCCGAAAGTTATCACTTTTCAGTGGCATAACACTTCCTGAAAAATGACAAACAATGTAAAGATTTAGTTCTAATATATGCCGTTTCACCACGGCTTTATATCAGTTGTGGGTGTCACGTGACTTGCTTATTTGCATATTCGATTTTTTTTATATAATGTATTATCTATTTAATGCTACTTTCGTTAACAGTTTTGGTTAGAATATTTGAAATATCTATTTTATTATTTCACGTTTATATTTTATATTTTTATGAATAAGATTATTTAAAAAAAGTTAGTTTCGTATATGAATTTAGGACTAACTTAATACCCTAAGATGATCAATCCTTGTGAGGGTACCAAAATGATGAAACAATTCATTCTAATCATTTATATGATGAGTGAGTAGTTTCGCGAAGGAAAATAATAATAATAAATAATTTTATGTTAAAATAAATAATATTGTGTTATTAATCCTTACCCTAATTCTGATTTTTCAATGACTTATATAAAATTAGCATAAATTATACCTTTTCAACTTAAAATTGTTCACAACATAACAGTTGTTCATGCGATTTGATAATATAAATAGCGTCTAAACCATTATTGTGTCTGTCGTATTCCAGGCAGCCAGATGAACCCTGGTATTGGGCAAAAGGCCTCGTGGAACTGGATGTAGCAGGTATAATGTGTGGTTGACATATTGTTATACACTCTTCTTTACTTTCGTCCTTAGACTTTGTACATAAAACAACATAACTAATTAACCATATCATCATAGGGTTGATTTATGGTCTAAGTACGTTACTTTCTTTGATCAAAAGTTAATATTATTCCAAATACAAATTTCTGTTACTTCGAATGAGTGCTGTTAAAACAACAACTTTGTTGATTATGAATATTAAAATGAACAGTTGTTGTTGTTTGTTACTGAGCACAAAACTACATGAAGGGTTATCTGTGCTCTGCCCACCACGGGTATAGAAACCCTGTTTTTAGCAATATAAGTCCGCAGACATACCGTTGTGTCACTCAGCGGTAATCTTGAGGATTTATAATGCTAAAATTCAAAGTTTGATTCCCGCAACAGATACAGACTAGATAGCATACTATATAGCTTAGCGCTAAAGTACACGTACAATTCTGTCTATATAAAGTTTTCACCCAGACTTATATCTTGTTGAAACAATGGATGATAATAATCAATTTGTGTTGATTGGTTAACGCATACCACAAATTAACGAAAAATACCGTTTTCATTTTGTAATGTTTCATTTTTTGTGCTATGTGTATTTTGCATTCACTAAATATTCCCCATTAAAATGTTCTACTACTAAAGATTAATTAACGAAGTGGATTAGAATAAAAGCAAGTCAAAAATATTCTTGTTAAGTTTGTTTATTTATTTGAAGTTAAGCATAAAGCTACACAATGGGCTATCTGTGCTCTGCCCACCACGGGTATCGAAACCCGGTTTCTAGAGTTGTAAGTCCGCAGACATACCGCTGTGTCACTGGGGGGCTTCTTGTTACGATACATCGTCCCCAACCCTTCTTCAGCTCATTGTTTTGCACATAAGGCATCTGATGATTTGTCATTTAATTTGAAATGCAAATGATGGGTCATTCGCTTATTTTATGTATAATTTTCTCACAGAATCTTGTCTCTGTTGTCACTTTGAAGTGAGTGACGGTTTAAAGTGTTTTAGACGCTGCTGTAACTTGTTTAAACCATTAAGCATTCAGTGCAACAGTATCTGCTCACAAACTGAACGATCGTGGATTCCATGGAAAGGTTGTCAAGTAAGTTTAAGCGAATGAAGAGACAGGAATCTCTGTAGATTACCCACAAAAATATTTACCCAGACTTTACAAAATGGTAAAGAAAATATAACACAATTAGAGAGATGCCCTAATAGCATAAATGAAGGTGACTATGAAATAAATTGACAAAGTAGAACATCACACTGTTGAAAATATAATGAAGGTTGAGGTGGTTGATAATAAGCAGCAAAGAATAACAATGAACTGAGGAAGCTGGAATAGTAAGTACAATTAATATTGTGCTGGTTAGCTAATAACACAAACACTAGGACGTCAAGAAATGTTCAGGCACAAACGCTCCGCCCATACCTGCACTCACATTCTCTGAACAGAGCAAACCAGCATATTTCACCTACAGAGTTGGCACAATAAAGAAAAACAGCTAAACACATTACGCTATTCTACACGGCAACAATTCCACATTATTTGAAGGACGATTTTCAATAAAAACGTATTTACTTCTATGTAACCAGAGTGTTAACAGAAAATACTCTCTCCGAACATTCGTGTACCCAAAGGTATAGAATCGCAAGCTTCTTGTTCTCACTTTAATAATGTAAGTAGACTAATAAGGTTTATAATGAATATATAAATGGATGTACACCAGAATGATTCCGTCTAAATTATAGGGAGGTAAATTAATGGTGTCAGGTACCACATCATGGCTAGACGTACATTTGATGAATGGAAACCAGTAATCACAGTATACTGTTTCTGATTGACTTCAAGTGTCTCAATACCTCATTAGGAAAACGTGGAACTGCTTCCAAACTAATGGTTCAGCTGCTCAGACACTGAACAACACAGACTATTATCTACAGTACATACAAAAGATTGTTATCTGTCGATTCCAATTCAATAAGATCGTGGCATATGTTTTCCCAGTTGAAAAAACAGTGTCCCATTTCCTTTTACGATTTTTTCGAATAGTTAGATGTGCCAGGTGAAAGTTAAATGGCCCTTTAAAAAAACTATGAAAAAAGTTCTCTTATGCCTAGACAGTTATTTAAGTTTTGGCGATATTCATGTATTTTAATAAGATGGCGAGATAAAAACAAAAACATTTATTTTATATTGTTTTATTATCCACTCGCAAACTTCTCTCAAAAACTTTAAAAAATTCGGCTTCAGTAAACTGTGGCGAAGTGGAAACCTTAAGCTATATCAATATAACTTCATTCGTTGTATTCGTTGTTGGACCTGGGAAGTCAGGTACACCAACAGTAGATTTTTTGCTCTTTTATTCTTATTGCTGTATCAGATTTTTCAGATTTCGTATTAATTTAATTTCCCTTTAAGATGATTTTGGTACTTTTTATTGTTTAAAACTTCTGTTTCTTGGTATTGTAGTTTGGTCGAATTTACACTGCAAGATATCTCCACGGGCTCCGAGCTAATAATGCTGCGTTCAGGTTGCTGAGGTTTTATTTAATCCACACAGATTTTTTTCCGGTGATACTTCCCACACTTACATATTGCTAGATTTATTTTCTTAACGTCCGTAAATACAATTTCGCATTGGCTTTTGAAGGTCTTGCCCATATTATGGGCTGATATAATCAGTTTTATATAATTACACACAAATCGCTGATGAAAGTTTACACAAAGTCCTGCGTTCACACTACAGTCCATTGCAGTAGCATACACAAATACAGTTATTTTAGTACACATAAAATAAACTTATAAATCTACCCAAAAAAAAACTCTGTAATTCCAAGCACTAAATGGCCGTTTTAATAATACTGTTTATTTTATTTAATGGCGAGATGTGCTTCTCATTTTGTCCATCATGTATGATATACCTCTCTAAGCTGCTCATTAGGTCGTTTTTATTTTTCTTATGGTATTTGAACGAGTTTTCAAGAAGACTGTCAGATAACCGAGGGATGTTTGAATATGTGTGTGTAAGAAGGTTATTAAATTTGTTGTACGGGGGACTTTATAGGCTTTTGTGAGTATAAAGTTTTGTGTTTTCTGTCGATGTTCTACATGTGTGTTAGAAACGTTTAACCATGCCGTGCAGGCGTATTTTATGACTGGCCTAATGTATGTTTTATATGTTTTGAGTGTAGTGTCTGGTAGAGATCCTTGATTATTACCTGCCAGATTCACAAGAAACCTCGCTCTAAGCCAGATCCGATTTTTGATACACTTAATATGTTCAATCCACGTTAATTTTGAATCGTAAATTAATCCTAAGAATTTTGCAGATGTGGCAACTTCGAGAAGTGTCCCGTCTGTATATAGTTGAGGTTTTGTTCTGCTTTGTTTAGTTTATTTTGTGAATAATATTACCTGTGTTTTATGGTTGTTAATTTTGATTCTCCATTCGTTAGAGAATTGTTCTGTTTCGTTTAACAGTGGTTGCATATTGTATGATGCTGCTATAGGATTTTGGGCACTCTTCCCTACGATTACATCATCTGCCAACTGTGAACATTCTGTGAAATTTGAGTCTTTTAGAGACACTTCCGATATATACATGATAAACAAGGTAGGGCTGAGTACTCCTCCTTGTGGAACTCCTTCCTCTGGGTGAAGATATCCGAGAAGGTGCTTCCACGTTTACTCTGATGCTCCTCTCTTCCAGAAAGATGTAAAAAGTTAGCGAATAATTTTATTTGGAAGTCCCATTTTAGACAATTTATATCTAAGACGGTTGTGCCAAATTTTATCGAATGCTTTCTCTAATTCGAGGAAACATCCGACCGTGCAGTGGTTTTTATTAAAGATGTTTATAATTTCCTCTGTTAATCTGATTAAGTGACCAGAAGTTTGTCCGTATTTTCCAAAGCCGTTTTAAATTTCTGGTAGTTTTGAAGTTAATTCTAGATAGTTGAGTAAAGTAGAGGCAAATAGAACTATGCTAGTGACATCTGTCGTGCAATTTTCATTATGTCATCTAATAGTGCAATCTTATCAAATGAAAATGTGAACAAGGCCAAGGGTGTGCCCGCTGGAGTGTTTTCATGGCAAAGAAAGTAATTGTCTTTGACATTTCGAAAGAAAATAATCAATAGTTGTAACATAAGATGTGACAAAAAGGACTAACGATATGTACGTGAGTAAAGTGTAAAAAAGACATATTACACATCACACATGGTTATTTGAAATTGAAGTAACATTAATTGTTTATCGCTAGTTAGCTCAGGTGTTAACTTGGACAATGTATATCTCCTTACTGTAACTAATGAGGCGTTACACCAAAACCATACCACACCTGAGCTGCTGGGTTGCATGTAAACCTGTATTAATATTGTTCCAGGTTTATACGTTTACAATTCGGTCGTTCACCTTGACACGTTTAGGCCTTAGTTTTAGTTATAGCCACAAGTAATATCATTCTTACAAACAGGTTTTGGTTGGTATGTTGTTTGATATTTTCAGTAGTTCCTTATGCGCATGTAGCTAAGTGGCCAGGTCAGAGACCTGTAGGGTTTTCTGATATAGTCGTCCCTAATTTAAAACTACTAATCAGAGTACAGGCACCTGGTCATAAACACTGGTTGTCAAAAGGGCTTTTCCAGCTTTTAAAGTCATAACTGGAGTGACAGTCACTCTTATAACGCATTCATAGCTGAAAGTGCGAAGCGTGCTCAGAGGCATTGCGGTGCGAACCTTGGATCTTCCGTCCGCCGCCCAGTCCAGTTGGGTTGTTATTACATTATGTTGTTCACGTTTAGAGCTCTGTCGAAATAATGGATATTTCGTTTGTTAAGGTCATTCTTAACACATTGATATTCTTCTATCGCTTGTTTCGAGTAATTTTCACACTTGTTGATATTTTTAAACTAAAATAGAAGGACTTGTCAAGAAAAAAATAATATATACAATTTGGTTTTTGACTAACAATTGTTTTGGAGAACAGAATAACATTAAATAATCACACTTTCTTGAGTTGTTAGTCACTACTTGTATGTAAAGAGTAATCTTAACAAACGTCAGAATTATGCTGTGTAAAGAGTAACTTGAACAAACGTCAGAACAACGCTGTGTGAAGGGTAACCTTAACAGATGTCAGAATAACACTATGTAAAGAGTAACCTTAATAAACATCAGAATAATGCTGTGTAAAAGTAACCTTAACAAACGTCAGAATAACGCTGTGTGAAGAATAACCTTAACAAACGTCAGGATAACGCTATGTGAAGAGTAACTTTAACAAACGTCATGAGAACGCTGTGTGAAGAGTAGCCTTAACAAACTTCAGGATAAAAGTTAGCATGTTTTATCCCACCTCATATTCAACGATCTAAGTTCTTGTTCTGTTCTTTCTTTAGATTTTCACAACAGAAGATGTAATGGTAGTGGGCTCATTCAAGGTGGAATTCTTCCCATAACTGGATGATGATGTGGAAGAAAGTGAAGATAGGCACATTACCACATTTGTTTAGAAAATGGTTGACAATACCCCGTCCCACCAAATATGTTCGCCTTTTCAGCAGTGAAGGCGTTATAATATGATGGTCAATCCTACTATTCGTCGGTAAAAGAGTAGCCCAAGAGTTAAATTAGGGCCAGCTATTGCAGATAACCCTCGTGTCCCTTTGCGCGAAATTCAAAACAAAGAAACAAACCAGTTGCCGCAAAAACGCGCTCCGCAGTGTGAGATCCTGGGTACACTATAATAGTAACGAACGAACCTTACTACTCGGTAAGATAAGAGTAACCCAATAGTTGGTGGAAGATACTATTAACTAGCTACTCTCTTTCTAGTCTGTCTGTCGAAAATCAGGAACGTCAATGCACAGAAAACCTTTTGAAATAAACAAATTGCCGAAAGTGGATAAAGAGGGAGGTTACTTTAATAAATACGCAATTAAGAAACACATTTTTATACCGATGTGCATATGTTCACACTTAAATGATAATCAGTGTTTAAAACCGAGGACGAGTAAGTTTTTACTTTAATTTCATGTTTCATCTCGACTCTCTATCACTTGATCAGATGTTACTTTTTATGTGTGCCGGCAGAAGGAGCTGTCACATCACTTTACTCTTAGAGCAAAGAAAATGAAAATGATAAAATGAATTTTAATATAGGGTTAAGCCGAAGCTTCAAAGGAAAATCACGAATAAAGTTTAGACAAATGTACGCGACTCACGCAATAGAACGATAAAATTCGCAATTTAATCTTCTCTTTCTAAGAGACCAAAGTAGTTCAAGCCCTGCATTAGTGAGTATTTGAAGAACTCGAGACTAATTTGGTTTGTCTAACTAGACATTTAAAGTTCAGTAAAAAATACCAGTAATCTAGTGAAAACCTCTGTCCACAGTGCACTCTTCCATATAAAGGTCTGAAGCGTTCTTTTGTCGAAACTTGTCTAATGGTAATAACCACTGTAGTAAAGCCTGAATTCTGCTGAGTTTTTTTAATTAAATAACGAACATGGGTGCTTCGGTAATATTAGTTAACTAAAGATCGCTATTGTTTATCACATTTTGTATAGTAGAGTGTTTAGGAGAATACGCTTCCTGTAGTATCTTGCTCAGGAGAATAAGTTTTCTTATGGTAAATGTCTTGCAATACATTTATGAGAATGTGCTTTTTCGTGGTACCAAATGTTAAACATGTGTAAGATAATACCTTTTATTTTATAGTACCAAGTATTACATAACATGTTTATGAGAATGTATTTTCTTGCGATACTAAGTACCATACTTATAACGTTTATGTTTGTTTATTCTTATGCAAAAAGCTACACAAAGGGCCATCTATGCTGTGGCCAGCACAGGTATCGAAATCCGGTTTTTAGCGTTATAAACTTTCAAACTTACAGTTTCTTGCGGTATCATGCAATATTTCAGAAGAATGGACCATCTTGAGATATGAAGTGTTAAATAAAGAGAATGTCTTTTTTTTTTGAAGTACCAAGCATCTTGTACAGTTTTCAGATGAAAGTGTTTACTCCTGAAATTCCAAGTGGCATGCGATAATTCAGGGGTCGATCCCTTTTATGTTTTCAAGTGGCTTGTGATGTTATTGAGAACCTTATGTTCGTACAATGAATGAAAAGTCGTTTTTTTTTCTTCCGTTTTTATAACATCTTAAGATCGTCAGCTGTTTTGATACAGCTCTTTATTGGAAGTTAATGAAACTACAAAAATAATTATCGACTATGTATAGCACTTGAACAATTAATAATTTAGTTTTTAACTTTTTGTAAACACAAGTGTCATCTCTTAATGCTGTGTATTACCAAACCTTTACTACTAAATTTAAAATAAGTCACTTAAAATGAACTAGAGAAAGAAATTAGTCTACATACTGTCTAAATCCCTGATAAACAACAACAAAAAATAAATTATTTAACTAACTCTGTAATTGATATTAGTCAAATATTTATTCATTCATCAGGTATTCAATCAGCTCCAAGGTTTACGTGACGTATTTAATTTACGTGTATCGATAAACCTGTAGAGTGACGGAAATTATAGTTGTACTGTCGCATCAATTGTGAATCTCTACAACAGCATGCACGGAAGAATAAGGTAGGGGTGCTCAGGTTAGATTGTGATTATATCTTGCAGCGCTATATGTAATATAGCTTTCTCCGTTGACTGTTTCTATCTGTCCACACTATTTCTTGTATTAAAGCGTTATCGTTACAACACTTGCACTACTTGGAATATACTTTTCATTTCAACACTTTGCACTACTTGGAATATACTTTTTAATGTCCAACGATGGGGTTCGATTCCAAATCAGATTTATTTTATTTCGTTCCTGTGTAAGTATTTCTGCAAAACTAATTCCACAGTTTACAAAGTTGAATAATATATATCTGAAAAACAGCGAAAAGGAATTCAAGTTACATTTCCGTAAGAAGAATTTATGAGTTAAATATGGTATCGTGGTGTATAAGTACTACCCAGGAAATATAATCTCAAAAACCATTAATTTGTAAGGCCTGTGAAAATAGACCCTAACCTTAATCTCCTGTATTCCAATTTACGTAACCTACAGATGAACTTTTATAATAAGAATAATAATACGAAAAACACAATAAGTTATTTCTAACACGTAAAATTGTGATCATTTAAGTTAAATTATTAATTAGTTACTATTTTCAGAATTGCTGTGTACAAATTAATAACTAGGTTTTATCCTACGTTTAGATTGATAGACTAATAACAGGCAGGCAAATAATGATTTATAAGCATAAGGAAGAGTTTTATTGATGGTGTATCATACTACATGTTTCGACAAAACATTGATCTGTCTTCTTCAAGTCTTCGTTATGCTTATAAATCGTTCTCTGCCAACCTGTTATTATATTAACATAATGTGTTTCCTTACTCAAATATAAGATATACTGTTCGTGTTGTTAATGGCTTAAGTTCTATTTTGAATATTCTTGATGGAAAGTTTGGTGCGTTATCCACACGAATGGAGTCTTCCTCATTAAAACTTGAATCAATTAATTATGTAAATGTTTTAAGAAGGGGTTATTCAGATTTTGTTAACTTCTATGGAAGGTTGATTGAGTGTGTTAGGCTTCTTATATCTTTCTTTTTCTTGTGTGTGATTAATATTTCATTATTTTAATATTATTCCTATTTGTCGTGTGGTATTCTTCTCTGTCACTATTATCGCAGATACATCGGTATTACAGAAACTTGTATCTCCTGAATTCTGACATTTATTGGTCCTTTTGTTTCTCCATGTTTTGGAGTCCACATTTACATAATTTTGTTCTCCTTTGATCTTTAGGTAGTTTGATGTGTACTAACTGTGATCGATTTGTGTTGTAGCTTCAGAATACTGTTTTTACTATTTCTTGTTTACATATCCTCTGTACGTTTTCTGACATTGGAGAATACAGCTGTATGTCTGTAATTTTTTTACTGATTATTTTTGGTGTCCATCTTCTTTACTTTGCTCTTTATCTAGTGTACGAGGTTACATTATCAATGAGGGTTGTAGCGATAGGTTTTTCTCCCATTACAAATCTTGTTCATTCTGAAAACTAGGCAGTCCCTGACGCCCGCCCGTCTTTGAACTATTGGGGTAGTTTGGTAAACTTCTGTTGTATATGAGTTATGTGTCTTTGTTATCATCAAGTCTAAGAGTGAGAGTTTGTTAGTTTTTCTAATTACATTTCGGATTGTATCACGGGATATTTTCTGTTCATGTGATTTCAGGTTCTAAACCTTCCTAGTTTGCCAGATTCTAACAGCATCGGCCGTTTTCTATACATAAGAGATGCAGATTCTGTGTTAGCCGGCTCTAATTTAAAAATGCTAGATTAGAAGGAAAGCAGCTGGTCATCATCACACACCGCCATCTCTTGGGCTACTCTTTGAACTCTTACCAAGTATGAGTGGAATTCACAGTCATATTATAACGCCCACACGGCTGAAAAGGCAAGCATGTTCGACAACTGGATTCGAACCCACCTCATACAGATTAAGAATCAAGCGCCCTAACTACAACGCCATGTCAGGACCTGACTAAATTGTATATTCAACGCCTAATACTTTTATCTTTAATTATCTTATAAAACCTCCTGGCGATCCATATTTAAGTTGCATTTTGGCACGCAACTACCACTGTAACGATATTTTATAAATAGCATCTAAAATTCCGTAAAGCATTTATTATTTTTATGAGGAAATCTGTCGCGTGTCTGCATATATCGCACGCTAAGTTCCTTACACGGAAAATACAGGTGTTTTCTGATTAGCAGAGAAAGTGCAACTATCATGAGATATTGACCGTAATTCTAAGTAAGCGGCATGGGCTTAAGTAACTTTAAATAGTGACAATAAAGCCTCTATAGCTCACCTAAGTGGCTTATTGTTTTAATTTTCAACTTAAGTAGATTCAGCGATGTACAAAACAAAATCACGATTTATCATCAGTTTGAACTACAGAAAGCAAGAGTAGTTATATGTATAAACTTCACTTGTTTGTTTGTTTATAGTTAAGCATAAAAGATATACAATGGCTATCTGTGCTCTGCCCACCACGGGTATCGAAACTCGGCTTCTAGTGTTGAAAGTCCGCGGACATACCGCTGTGCCACTGAGGGGGGGGGGCGGAAACTTGACTCAAAGCTAATGTTTAGTTCAGAAAACCATTTGTTGACTTTTGCGAAAGAGGATCAATAGCCAACGAAAAGTTAAGTCCTGCCCTTGGGAAATGGGTCAATTATTAATGAAAGGTTAAGACATGCTATTGGGAACTGGGTCAATTATCAACGGAAAGTTAAGACATGCCCTTTGGAAAGGCGTTCAATTATCAACGAAACGTTGACACATCGACACAAACTCTCGAAAAAGGAAACAAATTAATCGTCGGAACTTCATGTGCTCAAATAAAGTTGTTACTTTTAGTTTGCGTTTAATTCCTGATTGATAAATATATACGCTCGTTGTATAAATATTATAATTTTCATTGCGTTCTAAGTCATATGTATTAATGCTTATTCCAATATTTTCAAAACACACATAAACTGAATTTTCCAAGTAAGGTTTTTGCAGTTAAAACAAATTAATAACATACAGTTAAATTCCACTTCATCACTTATCAGTCAATATAATTTTAACATCTCAGGTTCCATAAACCATTAAGAAAAAAACACAATTGCCACGATTAAGTTCTTACTGATAAAATGTTATTTAGAAAAACAGAAACGCTTTTACACGTTATTTTCGAAGCTTCTGTGAATTCAATCCAATTACTTAGTGAACATAAAATATATATTTATTTCAAAGCAAGGCTGTTCAATTCACTGCAACTTGTCGCTATGACGACTAACATAACATATCATGACGTCAACTATGAAAATAGACTCGTTTTTGAATACATACAGCGTTGATTGTCTTACAAAATCTGATTCGCGGCTAATGTTTCTAGTTCATGTTCAAAACACATCTTGTTTGACTTTGTGCTTAAAAATAGTTTCTCCAGATATTTCAAGACACGAAAAAATCTGAAGTAACGCTGAAAAGGCAGCAATTTTTTTTTCTTCCAAAGAATAAAGAGAAAACCATAGGTTTGTATAACGATTCATATGTAGTTGGTTTTGTTTGTTTTAGCGCAAAACCGCATTGGAGTACCTGCTGTGTCTTGTAAGTCCGTAAAGTTACTGCTGACCCACCTGTAATTGATCAGATAATATAAAACTTTCTTGATTTTGCAGATTAATTCTTTTTATTTCGATGAAAACACGTTTTCAACAACATGGGTCATTATGAACCCACGAATTTTGGAAACATTTATACATTATGTACCAACAGTTTTCATATTAAGTCACTTTTTCTACCAACATGGGTTTATTGTGTACCCTCATTTTTTTTACCAAGATGGGTACATTTTTATTAACAACATAGGTTCATTGTATACCCTCATTTTTTTTACCAGGATGTGTACATTTTCTATTACCAACATGGGTTCATTGTATACCCTCATATTTCTTTTTACCAGGATGGGTAAATTTTTTATTACCAACATGGGTTCATTGTATACCCTCATATTTTTACCATGATGGGTACATTTTTATTACCAACATGGGTTCATTGTATACCCTCATATTTCTTTTTACCAGGATGGCTAAATTTTTTTGTTACCAACATGGGTTCATTGCATGCCCTCATATTTCTTGTATTGCGCAGTTTTTTCACAAACATGAAGTCATTCTGATGAACCCCTTTTCATCATAATTAAAATTAATCATTAGGGTCTTTTTTCCACGCATCATAGACAGCTGCTTAAAACAGTGAAGAAATGAACACACAATTTATGTTGCCATATATGTCTTTCGAAAATTTTGATAAAGGGAAGGTTAATTTAAGCTATCGAACATTTGTAACGATCTCTAGGGCTCTATGTTGAATTATAGCTCATTATAATCCCATCAAAGCCCATGCTTTCAATATGTCAGCTAAAAACTAACGTAGACATTAAAACCTTTTGTAACGAAACATTATGTCGAAAAAGAGAAACTTACCGTGTGTGTCTAAAGATTCAGGATGCATGGTCCGTAAGTTTTGGTGTGTTTAGGATATTCGCACAAACTACACAAGAGATATATGCACTAGCCATATCAAGTTTTGAGTTGACACACTAGAGAAAAGGCAGTTAGTCACCAGCACCCTACGCCAACACTTGGGCTACTTTAATCGAATAGAGGGATTTGACTGTCACTGTTATAACGCACCTCCACGACCCTAAAGTGCGGAGCGCGATATTTTTTACGGTAACGAGATGCAAACCATCAAGGATCCTCGGCCCTACACAGGCACATTAAACGCCAGGCCACTCTTAGCCTGGATAGTTAAACATTAATAAAAAAATTTCTTTGAACCTATCTTTTTCTTACTTTTATCTACAGGTTATGGAATGTTAGATACTTTGAATTTGACATTAGGAGATTCAAAAGTAGGAAAGTTAAGTATAGAGATGAAAATGCACCTCACAGCAATATTCCCAATAAAATGAGAGTTCACACTTATCAAATTCTATATGCAAAAGCACAATCTACCTACCAAAGAAAGTTAGAAAAAATGATTTTGGAAATCTTCTGAAAAATTATAAAACTTATTATTCAGCTTTATATATAAATATAGTTTAGACTTGAATTATGTCTCCTAAGAAATGTTAGACTTGGGTCTTCTTTAGTTATCTTTTAAAGACTGTCTGGCTTTTTATTTTATTTTTAGTTGCCTTCTAAAGACTGTCAGGACTGAGTTTTCCAGAGATGGCCAGGTTTGTATATTCTTTAGCTATATTTCAAGGTTTGTTTGCTTGTTGCAAATCGCAGCACAAACCTGCATAATAGGCTGTCTGTGACGTGCCTACTGTGAAGATTTAATCCCGAATTTTAGTGTTCTAAGATTCTAAGCGGCGGTAAGCCACCGTGTAACCAGATTGTCAAGCAAGCTATCTACTTAGAGCGAAGCTAAAACCCAAATTGGTAACATAGCTAAGTTGATATAATTTATAAAGACCAGAATACATTGTTTCACCAGTTGGATACCCTCGCTGTTAATGATATTGTCGGCCGTAATCCCACTAATATATCACGAGGTTCGGTCAGCCTACGAGATTTAGATTATTCCTAAATATATATTTATAAAGTTAACAATGCTAAACAATCTCTAAAATAAAAGTATAATAATAAAATTTTAAATCAAAAAGTAATATAATTAGATACATAAACTATGCTAACCAATACTGTTAATGAAAGTAACGACTGTGAATGTATTCCAACACCAAAATCTGGGGTTTGATACCCATAGTGGACAGAGTGCAGATAGCCCATTGTATAGTCTTGCGCTAAAATACATAAAACAACAAAACAGTTATGAAGTAATAGAGTATACCTTACTCACGGAATACACAAATACTAACTGTTACCTTCAAGTGGGCCTAACATGGCCGGGTGGTTAAAGCTCTCGACTCACAGTCTGCAGGTCGCGGGTTCGAATCCCCGTCCCACCAAACATTCTCGCCCTTTCAGCCGTGGGAGAGTTATAATTTGATGGCCAGTCCCACTATTCGTTGGTAAAAGAGTAGGCAAGAGATGGCGGTGGGTGGTGATAACTAGCTGCCTTCCCTCTAGTCTTTCACTGCTAAATTAGGGACTGCTAGCGCAGATAGTCCTCGTGTAGCTTTGCCAGAAATTCAAAAGAAACAAGCTTTAAGTACTGTCGCAGATTTAATCTTTAGTTATATATTAAGAATTTACAGGATTAGATATTAGTTAGTTATATGTTAAGTACTGTCATGATTGGATATTCTTTAATTGTCGTCTGACAAATGTTAGTCTTCGTTTTCTTGAAGTAATTCTAGCAGGGATAATCAATAAGCTTTTGTTTGTTTATTTGTTTTTAAGCGCAAAGTACACAATAGGGGAATTTGCAGTGTGTCTACCGGAGATATCAAACCTCGATTCTCAGCGTGATAAGACCTCGTTCTTCTCGTCGGGTCACAGGGTGCAAATCAATAAGTATAAAACATAGATTGCTATGTGTTGCAAGCCTAGAATGTAAGATATTTTAACAAAATTATTTTTTGCTGTTTATAACATTATTGTTTTATTCCATTAAGAACGTGTACGCATTTATAACTTACTTATCAAGGTAAGTTATTGAAATGTTATTCTTGCCTATTTTACGGAATCCTTCGGCAGGTCAATAATGCTTGGAGACGGCTTGAATGGGTAATGAAGAAAAACTTTAATATAAGTTTAAACATAACGGCAAATGTACAACGTTTCGACAAGGTTTTGTCATCAACAGGCAGATCGATGGTCCAAACGCGTTAGTGTTAAGCTGACATTTATGATTACATACAAGTTCTAAATAAATGCACAAGTTAGTTTGTAATAACCTGTACATAACTTGTTTACACCACTCTTCTAAGAACGACATTTTCTTCCCTGAATACTCGATACACTAATGCGCATGAGCAATGTACTGCTTGATTTGTGCAACAAAACTTGTTGCTATGGTTTCATAAAAGATGTTGTGAACTGTAGCCTATGGGCGTTTTTAGTTCGACATTTACATATATATTTGTGTGTGTAATCATTAACCACGTAACAAAATGGCAAATACATTAATAGAAATTGTGACTAAACACCTCATAAATGAATTTAATATCCAATAAGCTAATGGTAAATTAAAATACAGGGTGTCAGATAATTATTTTAACAAAACTGTTTCTTTTGCAGAGACAGGAGTCTCGGACCTCTTCTATAATAGCTTCTAGAATTCCATAAAGTCAATGGAAAGTACTTGTTAATGCATATAAAATTTAATGGCTTGGATCAATACATTTAGAAAGTTATGTTGATCAATTTTTGGACTGAGTTTTCTCCGGACTTCTTCCGTTGTTTCTTTGGATTCGAGAAGACTCTATGCTGAGTCCTTAATCAGGAAATCTGAAAGGTCGTCTCAAAGTCAAGACAAACAACAGAAGAATTTGTAGAAAACTCAGTCCAAATATTGAGTACATTGCTTAAGTTCACTTTAGAAGAAGATATTCATATATTGGACATCCAGCACATAAAGGTTGAAATCCATTCATCTAGGAAAACTAAGAGTGAATTCAAATATTCAAAGGAATAAAATAACTTTAACTCTGCAGAAAAACTAATGGCGAATTTACGTATTCGAGCAGAAAAATTAAGAATGAATGAATATATTCAAGGGTTGAGATGACGTTACTATTGAGGAGAAGTGGGACCGAATTAAAGTATTCTGGATTCTGGGATTGGTATAGGATTATCTCTCCAAGAAAACTGAATGTGGATTAAAATATTCAAAGTGTTGAAATGAATTCAACGTTCCAGCAAACTTGAAAATGAATTTAAATACTTATAGCTCAAGGTTTGGATGAATTTAATTATATGTGAAACTGAGATTGATGTACAGTAATTAGAAGTTGGAGAAAATGCTACTAGTTGGGAAAGTAAGGGTGAATAAAATATTCAAGGGTTAGGTTAAAATCTAATGTTCAGGCAAACTCCGTATTGATTAAAATACTTAGAGACTGAAGTGAATTTTTCTATACAAGGAAACTTAGAAAAATAAATGTGTTCTGAAGATTTGTTATGAAGGCATTTAGACAAAATATTCACCATGTTCTGAACAGTTTGAGCAGTTACGACAGGGTAAGCGTTTGTATTGTTTCTAATTATTTAGATAAACCAATCAATAGCATGACTTCAGAATAGGGATATATTTTAGCCCATATGGTTTTATCTAAATACAAATATGTTGATGATCACCGTCAACCTTTGCTGATCCGCAAGAACAAAGATCTGCATTAGGTAGCGGATGTTTCTATGAGTCTTGTGGTATTGAAGAGATATCCAAGCGTCATCTAGAGGTCCAATTTCATATTTCATCATCGAATAACCTGAATCTTGTTATCTACAAAGGTTCTTCTTGTCTCGAGAAGATATTTCTCTAGTATTATAATAACCATTTTGATGATATAATAAGTATGAAGGGTTTTCTTGGGGGAATTTTCATTGCTCGGACTTACATAGACATCACTTTTCTATTTACTGTAAAGTATGTTACTCTACAAATTGTACAAAAGGTCAAACAGAAGTCTGCAAAAATTGTATTAAGTTCTGTAATTCAGTAGGCTGTTATAATAGACATAAATCCAAGATAAAAAACATGCTATCAGTGCACATCGTGTTTCAAAAACTTAGAGAGTAAAACACATAAAAAGTCATCTATGTAGATAAATTAAGTGTGTAGTCAGACACTCTTCTTAGAAATACATGTTTTTCGATTTTGAGATCGATCAGGAGACAGGAACACATAAAGTTAATCACTAAATGTGATTTTCACGGTAAGGATGCAGTCTTTAAAGTGTATGAAGGATGTGACGATTTTTATAAAATGCTCTTTACCATCACACAAAGGATATACAGCGATTGGCCATAATATGAAGAGGTTTTACAGATAATTTATTTTGTATTATTTGATCTCTTAAGATATAAATAAGACATGATAGTTAACGGAGGTAAAATTGTTATAAGAGGGGAATCATTGACAACTTTAATTTTTTTTAACCTATGACTTTAGTCTCGTACCAAAAAACCTTTAAGTTGGAAGAATTACAGATGGTCTATTTTCCTCATCTATTCAACATAAAATCCAAAAGAACTACAAGGGACTTATAGCAGACATCCACTTTTATTCACCAGACACCATGACATCATCATCTCGAGGGAACTTCCTAAAGTGGTATCGAGAGCGACAAAAAGTCTACATCTTTGATTTCCAGCAAAAATTATATAAGTAAGATTTGTGATACTGATATCTAACTTTGAAAGTTAAATGTTATCATTGATTTTTATTTAATTTTTATAAATATGTGAAAAGCTAACAATTTAACAAATTGATATCAAATATTTTTTCACTGGTCATTTTTCAGATGCTGTCACTCTTCGATATACTCCCAAAGTGTGTCTCCAGTTCATGGACGAGTTTTTTTCATCGTGTGATATTAACCCTTTTACATACTCCAAAACTGCTTCTGTATATATGACGATCCACAGGAGCAAGTTTATCCCTCCAAGATCAATCATTCTGATCTCCCCCTTTCAATCATAGTTATAATATATCCAGGACTTATAGCCAGGCCAGAATCCAGTAGTTATGTCCTATCTAGACATTTCAAGGGATAACCATTCATTATGCCCTGAATGTTGGAGAAAAACAAATTCTCAATTATAGAGTCGATGGATTGTGCAGTGAAAAAACACCATCTATGAATTTTATACGTGTTACTATCATGGATGACACGAATGATACTACTCAGATACAAATAACGTTGTTTTCAGTACACTAGTGTGGGTCACAAAAAATGAACCCAGGAGCGAGAGCAAAAACACGAAGCTCTCGGGTACCAAATTGTCATTATCTGGGAACAATAATTGAACGCAATGAAGAAATCTAATGTTGATTACACTGGGCAACAACAACAACAACAAAAACATTTATCTGCTACTAGAAAAAAATTTAACTGTTTCTGAGTAATTTGACGATGCTGATTCTAAAAATTACATTGAAAATTACTGATCACCTTTAAAATATTCTTATGTATCGTGAAAATAACAACTTTTTACTTAATAGCTTTACTTGATCATTGAAAATTATATTTAAGAATGTATAATCTCCGTGCTTTGATAAATTTCTTTCATGTTCACAGTATGAGCAACAGGAATCGATGGCTTAGTGTTCACATTGTGCAAAAGTACAGCGTTCAGACTAACTTTAGATGAGTCGATGAAAAGTCTACATTCTTGAGAATGGTGTTCAGTACCTAATTCTTTCATTAGTGCATCAGCATTTGTACAGAAACATAAAGTATCTTGCATGCTGTAGTGAGAAGCCAAACTTTGATGGCAACTTCGGTAAATTGAAACTCTTGTTCACGAAGCTAATTCTATTGCTGTAAACGAGAACCAAGGAGTTCCCAATGCCGATTTGATAAAGACAACTCACGAATCAGATCATGTAGCTCTTCTTGTGTGACCAGATGAGGTAGTTTATGTTGAGATGTCACTGGAAGAGGATTAATAGACGAAGAGGATGAAGTTGATTCATTGTCTTCTTTGCAGGATAACTCCCCTGTTTCCCAATTCCCTTGTGGATGTGGCACTAGAAGACCATTCCAATGAGGTACTGGTTACATTGCAGATGTGATATCTGGATATTTAATGTATAGTTTAGTTTTGCCTGAATATTCGGAAACATTATTCGTGCAAAATAACAGTCAGTTAGATGATATTTGGGCTCACGCCATATCATGGGAACTGCAAATGGCATACTTGCTCTCTTCTTATTCATCCACTGTGTCAAGCCAGACGTGAAAACTATACAATACACATGTGGAGCCCACTATTTTTCTTGGACACCAATTTTAGACCCAAAATAGTGATAATAGGCTACCTTTATAATGTTTGTGATGTTTTTCCTTCATGAACCTATATTTTCCACAAATGTAGCAGAAACTGTTTGGGTGATTTTTGCACCTTCAGACTTAACTTGAACTGGAGGCAGCCAGCATTTCAAATTATTTTCTAAACAAAATATAAATGAATTAATTCTTACATCACTTGAGTTTAAAAGATTTAAAAACAAAGTTTTGCAGAATTTGATTATATTTTAGGTATGAGGCGAGGAAGGAGATCGGACTTTGATTTGACTGTGCGCGGAGTGAGGCCAAGTAACCAATTGAGTGAGTGAGAGGCAGCTGAGAAAGAGGCGTCTGACTCCGCTCTTTTTATGCTCAAACGAGGGATTTCTCGAATGTTCTAGCAAACTGACCACGTGAAAGTTTCGTGATTCCCGAGTGGAGCAGATGGGCGTGGAATGAAGCAAAAGGGGTACAATTCGCTACAGTTATATCGAGAACAAATAGCATATATGAGCAATATATTTGGAATTTTGCACCAACTCAATACAGTCAATGTTTGAAGTTATCAAATATGTATGCCTTTTAGGCATTAAACTGTCCAAGTCAACTTAATTTCACAGCATAAATCTATTGTACTGAGTTAATTACATGGTATTTCGCGTAGTTCTGATAAAATATTGAAACATTACAACATCTCGAAGTCTAGAGGCGATGGAAAAATTCTTACTACATTTTTGAGATCAGCACTATCAATTCACTTGAGTTCTCTTAAGTAGCAAATTTTTTGTTGTCCATTATTAACAGTATTTTCTCACAGGTCATGAAGTAGTTTCTCATCTTGGCGTCCGTTATGCTTTCTATAGGATCCACACCGTCAGACTCTTGCATGACGTAAAGGATGAAGAATGCGTTAAATACATCGACTTTACGCCATTCTAACCTTGAATCAATAAGTATTATGATTATCCTCTTAAGCATCCAATTAAAATTACTACTAATGTTTTTCATTTAAACTCTTGTTTTAAATTAGTCAAACATAAAGTCTTACGCTCTAAGAAAACTCTGTCATTCAGTTCTCTATTTAAAAAGTGATGAAAAATTAATTTTTCCTCTACTTAAAATGTGTGTGGAAGAAAGATCAATATTATCATGTCAGTATTCAGATTAAGAACGAGTTAAGAAAGTTCTAGAGTGTGGACACCAGATAATCTATATTTACGAATTTGCTCATTTTCCTTGTAAATCTTTTTTAGGGATATATAAAGATATGTTTTTAAAACTTAAACAGAATATTTCCGGATGGTCTGCACACTGAAACACGTCAGAGTCTTAACAAGCCTACGTTCAGCTCTATGCTAATACATTCTAAAATACATACACGAGTCTGGAATAGATCCATACTAACCCTGTAAGATGATCTATTTCTGTACTATATCTAAACTCATTTTGGGGCCGTTGGGGTATGTATGAAAAGTGAACTGATTTCCTGTATCATCTGTAAAAGAGTGTTATACGTTAATGTATAATTCTTTTAAGATTAATATAGATGTTACCTTTATCAACGATGAAGTTATCGTTCTCCACTGGAAGTCCAGACATCAACATCTTCCTCAACGAGACCAGACGAACATTTGTTTTTGGCTTGCTGTCTTCACGTTGTTATGCGTAATGCTGTGATCCGCCGCTGACCTACGATGTGATGTGATGCCCATCAAGCTCGTCCGTAAACTCTCTGAGAAAGTCTCCCAGATATAGATCGTTAGTTCCGTTGATATATAAACAATAGTGTCTGTATCGCAGTACAACAGAAACAGGCCCAACTTCTCGAGGACTTTACACAATATCAGTCGAGCGTGAGAAGTGGTGAAGGCGGACTTTTTGGAAAATTCGTAGATTCACACTTAATTCTATTAAGTCAAAAATTCAACTTTATGAAAATAAAAAAAATGATTCTGGCTATGTTTAACACTAAAAAAAACAACCTATTATTGTTACAAGTCCAAAAAACATGGTGTGACTTTAAGACATCGAGGATAAACAACTGAGGAGAAAATGAAAATATCGTTCAGTTTGCACATAACGCCACATCCTATGGTTATCAACACGACATCGTCATTTAACTGACCTCATTGGGGCCTAGAGGCCGAAAAGAAGGCATGAACATGGCCTTGAGGATAGATTACAAGATCGCACACCCGTGAAATGCCACAAAAACGTGATAAAAGTAGGGTGTGTCTATCTATATATATATAAAGTGAATTCTATTTCACTTATTTCTCATGAGAGCTTAGCTCCTCTAGATATATTGTTGTCTACAATATATCTATTTCCATGTTTAGTGTCAGGTCCAGCATGAAGTGGTACAATTCAGTTTGTGAGTAAAGTTTGAACTATCATCGTGATGTTATTTACACGATATTGTGTGGTTTTACAATGAATTTCAACCTTTGTACGCTAAATTAATATACAATATTCCAAACATTCAGTTTGTCGAAGGATTGCCTGTACATTTTCATGATTATTTACAGTCTGCTAACTCAAATCCTTTTTTTAATTACTGATCATCTTTTGAGTGAAAGTGGAGAAAACAAACGTGTATCTCAACTTTTTATACATGGGGGTCATCATTTGAATTCATCAGTGTTTTATGTTATACAGAATCGATTTCATCAGGGTAGAGAAATGCGTTATTTAAGTTTAAATCATCGCATGTTATTGTATTCAAGAATTAATCTCAGAGACAAATTTCAGATCAATGTCTTAACGAGACAAATATTTCCGAATGTGTTGAAGAAACTTATCAAGATGCAGCACAGCAACCCTTTGATTATTTACTCATTGATTTAAAACTACAAACTCCAGAACAAATGCGCCCGAGAACAGGCGTGTTTCCAGATGATAAACTTGTGGTGTATATTTCCAAGTAAGATAAACACTGTTTCACTGAATACATGATCATTAACCAATATGACCTTGATAAAATAAGAAGGATTTTATCTGAAACACAAACCTTATGTGTTTAAAAATCTTGCATTCCGATGTTCAGTCACTGGAAATATGTTGTTTTTTGTTTTGTTTAAGCCACAGTTTTATAGCGATTATCTTTCGAATACAGATTGCCAAAATATGAATAGATAACCCGTTATATTTATCACATCCCTTGGGAAAGTGGAAACATCGACTGTCCATACACATAATGTTTTCACAGGATTGGTATGGCACAAAATAAACTTCTTATTTTTATCCTTCAAGTGTTATTGTAATTGAAGTTAGGTTATTTTTAACGGTTTTCTGATACGTAATAGGAATAGTGGTGCGGATTATACTTGTACTGGTCTTTTTTTCATTTGGATATGTTAATTTCATATTTATAATAGGTATGGTGTGAATTATAAGTCTTTTAACCAGTTTTCGTTTAAACATGTTAATTTGATTTGGTAATTTGGGATATGGATAAAGAACGTTAAACGTGTGGCCAGAATGCTGAGAGAAGTCGACATCCTGGGAAGCCTACTGAACATTCCATGCTACAATTTGGAATTGAATGTATGTTCATGTGTTAATCAGCTTCCAGTATCAACTCTGCCCTGTTTATATCACACGAATCAACATCATCATTGCTGTGTGAATAAATGTGTTATATATAACTTGATGAATAGTATTGCATAAATAAACAGTTTTTTTGTATTATATATTTGTTTGTACACAGAAATTCAATTCATTTAATCATTATTACTCGTGCATAAAAACATCAAGAGATGATCGTACATTACCTAAAGAAACACATAAACAGATTAAAAGAATAACTGCTGGAGCTAAAAGGTTTATGTTAAAACACATAGACATTCGTATTAAACAAAAAATAATTAGGTGTTGACAAACATAAAACAATGTTAACACAATAATAGGTTGCCAAACAACAACTTATAAGCATAATATAGTGATTTATTATTGAGGGAACATACTACATGTTTCGACAGAACATTGGTCTGTCTATGGGCAATAGTCACGTGTTTTAAACTAAAAATGTTAATATTTAATACACATAGACGTGTGCATTAAATTACAAAATTTTAAAGTTAGTACTGATGTGAAGATACGTAAAATATATGATTTAAACTCTCAAAATTGTATTTGGAAATATATTATATTAATGAAGCTGTAAAAGTATTGACAATGTGTCGTTTTGAGTACTTTTTTTTTTCAATGACTATTGAACTGGGAAAAAAACTGTTATGTGTTATTTTTCAGACATTTGACTTGCACAAAATACTTAAATCGACAAAAAATTGCTATTAAGTAAACTCCTGTTCTCCACTTATTGGGGCAAGATTGTCCCAAATGTTGAATTCAAACTAAACATGTTTAAAAAGATAAGTATCAAACAAGAAGAAGTTTCAGGTCTGACGAGTGTTCCTTCAAGAAACCTGCAAAACAAGTTTATATTGAGAGCAAACTAGGTCATTTCATCTGATAAACGTTGAGGTGACATCTTGATTGTCCCAGTCGGAATACAGCTGTGGCAACTTTTTAGAATGATTCAGACTGGAAATTTCGTTTTCAGGCAGACATTATTCACTAGGAAGAAACTGTGTTCTTTTAAAGATGGCTGAAAATGAGAAATACGCTTCTGATGTCTATCATGATACTTTACTCAACACAAAAACAACTACATTTTCTCTTTCTCAAGTAGAACATGTTATTGAAGGGAAAATTAAACCTAAAAACGACTTTGTTTCCAAATTTAATGCCACAATAACGTGAACAGTAACACAATTGAACCTCAATTAAATAAATAAACTCAGTGAGATACGTTACATCTACATCACAACATGCTACATTTTACATTACATCTACATCACAACATACTACACTTCATCTTACATTACACATACATGAAACTACACTACACTATATTTTCTTTTAAATTTCTCTAAAACATAATATACTATATATCTTATCTTACGTTATACTTACATTGCAGTATACCACACTTTATTACAGTATACTGCACTTTATCATGCAATACAAGTACATCACAGGAAACTACACTTAATCTTGCAATACAAGTACATCACAGGAAACTACACTTTATCTTATAATACATGAATGTCACAAAAACTACACTTTATTTTACATTGTACATGCATCATATAATACTATATTTTATCTTGCATTACACATATATCATATAATACTACGTTTTATCTTGCATTACACATATATCATATAATACTACGTTTTATCTTGCATTACACATATATCATATAATACTACGTTTTATCTTGCATTACACATATATCATATAATACTACGTTTTATCTTGCATTACACGTATATCATATAAAACTACGTTTTATCTTGCATTACACATAGATCTCTACATATAACGTGTTTTTCTGTCACTTGGAGGAAGAGATTTTGATGAAAAGAGTACAAAAGTTATCAATACTTAGATCGCTTTATACAAATGTACTGTTTTAAAGAATGCATTAAGTTTAAAAAGGTAAACCTAGGTATTCATACACGTCGAATGTCTTCATTTTCAAATGTTACCTATCAATTTTGTACATTCCCAGATTTTTCATACAACGTATCTATCAGAACACTAAGTCGTGAAGTTCAAATTTTTCATTGGAAGCGGATTTTTACTTACATATCAATCATCGAAAAACTAGACCGAAATCATTCTCAAGGACGACCTGCCGTCGGCGGTAGAAAGTTAAGAAAAACGTATAAGAAAAAAAAAACAGGTTATTCTATCAAACAATTGAATGAAACAAGAATTACCGGACAGACAGAACTCCACGTCGTGCATAGTGGTTGCCCTTCTTGCTTTCCCCAGACCAGTCTGTGAGGGTTGCAAGTTTTATTTTACCCATATTCTGTTTCAGAAATCCAACGTTTCGGACACAGTTTTAGTGCAGAGGCAGTACGAACTTTTGAAGAGTGAAGTTTTACACTAACAACACCATGAAAAGTTAACGGTCTGCGAAACTAGAAAAATTTTAAAAATAGCTTGATCTCAAGCTTTTAAAGTATTTGTATCTTATTCTGTATGTATGACAGAAAGGAAATAATTCTAAGTTTAACAATGAACAAGAATGTAACGTGGACTCTAATTTATTTGCTGATTTCTGGAAACCTAGTGACTGGTATGTCAACTAACTTCTTTCTCTTTAACTTCAACTCAAACTGATAAAATGTTTGATTCTTTATTTAAGATTTATTGCATTTTTAAACTATTAACGTTGAAAAGAGAATCACTGTCTCCAGTTTTAAAAGAACAAGATCGATGTGTCAGTTTCAAAGGTTATAACTGACAGTCTGTACTCCCATTAGAACTGGCATGAAACAGTTGAACTTATGTAAGATATAGATTTATATGTTGTAATATTATGCATTTTACATTAACCTTCGAAAAAAAAGTAAACTTAGTAGAATAATTACCAAGTTTATACACTGGATATTGAATACAAGTTGTAATAAATTTACAAGTTTAGCCTAAAATGGACGTTCTACAAATTCTCAATAAAGTAATTAAATAAGCTGGTTGTAGACATCACGATAGTTTGAAATTATGTTTGGTCATTACTCTTTATTTTTTTCAAAGACTTGCTGGTACAGTATACGTTATTATAAATTATGCTTATAATTAAACGGTCTTTAATGTAGAATATTCAGAAAAGAAAACTTATGTGTCTAGATTGCATTAATTCATCATTTGGATACCCCAGCTTTGAGTAGCCACAATCTTTAAATCTCTAATATATGTGACTAGCTTAGCTGATTTGGATTACGTTGATCGATATGCTAATATGCAAACGAGAATTGTAATTTATACAAGATTTCTTTATAATTTAAAGAGTTTAAGCCCAAAGATTTCACCAGTCAATCAAGAAAATGTAACCGATATATTTAAACACGATGACATTTTAAAATTCATTATTATGTGCACAAAGGAATATTAGATTAACTTTCTGTTAATTCGATACTTTTTTCAAGTTCAGTCCACAGTTAACTTTCTATCTTCACATTACGTCAACGAGACTTTCATATTATTTTACCCATTAAAGATTAAGAATCTAACGTTAATCATGCCTCCTGGTAGCGATGCAGGATCTAGTAGTAATAATACGTTCCCTCATCGCATTTACATCATTTGAAAAGTCTCTATCAAACTATTCATGAAAATAATTCACTGAATGTATAGTGGTGGATGAATGTTTAGAAATAATTTCATGTTCACACAAAATCGTGTGACTAAAACTCTTACTTCACACCCCATCACATCTAAGGATAACCTTTACACGGCTGAGAGGTTAAGATACTGTTGTGTCTTAGCCCTGGTTCTTCGTGTACGAAACGAGCGCGCCATACGTCAGAAAAGTAGGTTACAACGTGACGTGAGTGATATAACGAAAACTAATACAGCACTGTTGAAATGACATCTTAGGCAAAACACGCTAGAAGTTACCGAGTAAAATACTGTAATAATTATTTGAAGGGTCACACCTATTTTGGCTTACTTTCTCGCAAAACGTAGCAATGTTTCAACGTAATCGATTAACGTAAAGAAGTTAGATATATCTAAATGATTCGTTATTTAAAGTTTTGTGTCTTAAGTTATCAAATATAGATTCAGAAACAACTGAAATTAATTAGTTATACGGTTTTCAATTATCAGACAACATATAATACCTTATATACTTAATTACGTAAAATATTTAAGTATGGTAGCATTTTCTTCGTGGAATGATAAGCTCAATATTAAACATTGATTAATTATTGTCTACTATTGAGCTTTGTCACCGAAAATAAATTATAAGAGGAAATATTAAAATTAATGTGTTTGGGTTTAAAAAAAGTAGATTTTTGAAAGAATGTTAGCACTTATGTTCTACATTCCTCTCTGTTGTAAGTCTTGGTCAGCTGTGAACTTAACTATTCACCAAATCAAGAGGTATTTTTTAAATATTTTTTATATGATGTCTAAACTATTATTATCATTACATATACATTTCTAGGACGGGTGAAACGTTGTTTCACGTGTAGGTCACGAGGGGAACTTGGAGACTGTAAGGACCCCTTTATCCACAATTCTACAGACGCGGAGAAGTTGCGAGATCTCGAGGCAGCTCCCTGTGCTTCGGGATGGTGCGCGAAGATCGTCGAAGGACAGAAAGATTGTAAGACATATCATTAACCAACACTTACATAACTAACAATCTCGAGGAAGCGAAGAATGAAATAAAATTACAGATTTCATATAAATAATAAGGAGAAATAATATAGTTTCACTTTGTTAGAAATCTAACAGCATGTTTGCTTTTGTTTTTTTATAGCAAAGCCACGTTGGGCTATCTGCTGCGGTGAACCAAGCCCCGGATTTTAGAGTTGCAAGTCCGTAGACTTACCGCTGTGCCACCGGAGGACCTAATAGCATAAAATGTCAGAGATCCACTTTGTACAGTCGTGATAACAAAGTGAAAATTCGAAGCTTTTTGGTGTTAAATAAAGCAAGAAAAAATGGATTGCCTTCCTTTAAATCAGTTGCTTTACTAGAATTAACTGTTTCCATACATTTAAGTCCTCTGGTGGGTCAGCGGTAAGTTTACGGACTTAGTACGCAAGAATCCAGGGTCCAATCCCCCCCACTAGAAACTGCAGATAGCCCAATGTGGCTTTGCATCAAAACAAATCCTACAGTTAATGTGACTTTTGTTACTCATGTGGTGAAATAATTATAAAATATCTCCATAAAACCATGTGTTATGTCTAACAATATACAGTACATATCTTGAATCGTAATGTATAGGAAATGTTTCTAATGGAAATGTAGAATTCGCCACTTTATTACATCTCCACGTTTGTAGCATACTCCATGGGCAACTGATCATTTGATTTATTCTATGGTTTCTTAAGCCTTATAACTGCAGAGTTGTAATCATATCATAGTCTGAAAGTAAACGGTTAGAAAGAAGACTTTATTTTACCTTTCATGGGATATAATAGAGAGTGGGTGTCTTTTTAACTGAAATGTCCCTAGAATAGACAGTTATTTTGACTGGCTAATCAAAGATAGAAGAATCTATCAAATATTAACAGAAGCAATTGAAAACTTATATATTTACCCTAAGGCAAAATGTGTTTTTTAACTGCTAGTTATTGACCGATGAGACGATTGGACAGGTCTGTGAAGTGCAACACATGTCAGTCAGTTGTCAGGTTTGACAATTAACAAACTTAACGTGCGACGGAAAACTGCCACGTGAAAACTAACGATCGATCCGAAAACTACTTATCTCAGGTACAAGCAAGGCTTCAGCAGTGTTAATGGAGCAGACTACTGACAAGAAATGTCTGGAAGCGTGTGAAGTAACCTGACTGTAGCGTAACAATACAGAGACACTTGGCTGTGATTGTGTTGTTCCGAGAGTGGCGGAAGAGGTTTAATGATATAAAGACAACATGAGGCACTTTGCTGTGAGTATTTTGATCCAACAATACTGGAGGAAGTGTAACAATATATAGAAGATCACACGAAACATTTGGCTGTGACTGTGTTGATTTAACAATGTTGAAGTAAGTGTTAAACTATATAGACCACATAAGACATTTGGTTGTGATTTTGTTCTTCCAATAATGTTGGAGGAGGTGTAACAATATAGAAAAGATCATATGAGACACTTGCCTGTGATTGTGATGTTCTAACAATGCTGAATATGATGTAATGGTACTAGCAATACTGTAGTGGCAAAAGATGAACAAACATTCACCATACACGAACGTTATTATACTATTGTAGATCACGTCCAATCCACAATGCTGCTTTACCACTTTGATTCAATGAGGCCTTCTAAATAATTACCTAAAGACATATCATGTTATTTTTCTCGGAAATTGGTTGCGAAAGCGTTATATCTTTCTTGGACAGCACAGTTCCTTTCCTGTATGTCGATCTCACTAAGTATTTTGGGGGCAAAAGGAAACGTAGAATTTACTACCCAAATCCTCTGCAGACACCTGTATACATACTCAAGACAAATAAACTACAATCGTAAAAGACACCTTCAGGAATTTTATGAAGTCTATGACATGATATGCCTAGGCAATTGTTAGAATGAAAAGTATTTTAATCCGAAATTGGATGAGTGCTTAATAAAATGGTCGGTGAGTAATGTTTTATTTCAAATATTAATGTGTCGTAAACCTGTTGAAAACAAGCATATTCATATCCTTTTTTTTAATACTATATAATAACACAACTTTATTTATAAAATCCTAATTTTTTGACAAGACGTGTTTTTCTGACAAACAAAAGAAAAGTTAAAGGTTAGTTTAACATGGGTAATATATTTTTCAGCATCTTATGTAGCCACGGAGCGAATCTGTTTGCCAAGGGCACCAGGTGACAGCACGGAACGATGTGATAAAACGCTATATCGACACCGTCGTGTGTTCATGTGTTTCTGTCGTGGTGATCTATGTAATGCCGGAACATCATTTTTTTCCCAAAAACTTGTTGTATTGCTTCTCTTAGGCATGTTAACTTTCGCCATCTATTGGTACATCTGAGAAGCTTGTAACAGTTTTCACAGTATAAAATATTAAATTAGGCAAGTATATATATGTATGTATCTCTCTCTCTCTCTCTCTCTCTATATATATATATATATATATATAATTATTAAATCATTTGCAAAATAGTTAAATAGTTAAAATGCAGTTAATGTTATCGACCAGGAAATTTTTAACTATTTTTACCAGTAACAATAAAGGACGTGTTTTTAGAATGAGCAGTTTTTGATAATACGAAATATTGCACATATTATGTGAAATTTAACAAATATAGAAAACAAGTTTCCTCCAATATCAGACTCATTTGATCAAAACTAGAAATCAAGTCTCCTCCCATATCAGGCTTATTAGGTCAAAACTGTAAATCAAGGTTCCTCCGATACCAGGCTCATTAATTAAAACTAGAAAACAAGTCTCCTCCAATATCAGGCTCATTAGGTTAAAACTAGAAAACAAGTCTCCACCGATATCAGGCTAATTAATCAAAACTAGAAAACAAGTCTCCTCCAATATCAGACTCATTAGATCAAAACTAGAAATCAAGTCTCCTCCAATATCAGGCTCATTAGGTCAAAACTGTAAATCAAGGTTCCACCGATATTAGGCTAATTAATCAAAACTAGAAAACAAGTCTCTCCGATACCTGGCTCATTAGGTTAAAACTAGAAAACAAGTCTCCACCGATATCAGGCTAATTAATCAAAACTAGAAAACAAGTCTCTCCGATACCTGGCTCATTAGGTTAAAACTAGAAAACAAGTCTCCACCGATATCAGGCTAATTAATCAAAACTAGAAAACAAGTCTCCTCCGATACCTGGCTCATTAAGTAAAAACTACAAAATAAGTAGTACAACAAGATGAAATATAATACCACTAACGTAGCTGACAGAGTTATAAGCGTTCTTAAGTCGTAAAAACAATAATATACAAAAAAGCAGAACATGTCTTTAAATGGCACCTATGTCGTTTATCACACTACAAACACTGGTTCTAGAAGTGAGGTTCCTTCAGCTGGATTTGAAAGAAATTTATCTGTTAAAGATATAATTTATGTCTTAAAGATTTAAAACAGTTTTAATACTATTGCAAAACTTTAGTATAATAGAAAACCTATTATTTTCAAATTCCAGTTCCATTTGGTTTCTTTATTCAAGAGTTACTATAAAGCATATATTTAGGAGCTCTATAGTATTATAATATAACTGTTAACATAATTATTGTTCGTAAGCTAAAACAAGCATTGCTTAGAATATGTTACCACCTTGTCCAAACGGATTTAAAAATATTCGAAATAATTAATGTTTAAAAACAATCTATTCCAGAGGAAGGATTTATAAAAACATATTGCTAGAATGAAGAAAATAATTTGAGAGAATGGATTACAAAAAGACAATAATTCAACAAATTATTCCACGCCAGGATATCTCATATCGTACGTACGTCAAGAGGTCAAATAAAAACACCAATAGAAAACTGTTCCCTAGTTTTGGGTTTATGGGATTGATCTGCAGTTCGTTCAATATATTTTTGCAATAAATAATATAATTTCATATCAATTGGTATTCTATTTAATGACAAACAAACTGTTATAACACAAAGGAAAAAAAACACAAGGAAGGAGCATAGCAAAAATTATTGTATTAAACATTATGCAAAATTTGAACCTCGGTAACTAAGTGGTAAGTCTGACGACTTATAACACAAAAAAAAATTATCCAACTGAATTACAGCCGTATGTATCTGTGTAAAACATAGTTCAAAACTTCTCCATTAGGATCACACCTGCACGGATCCGTTTTAAATATAGTACAAAACTACTCCAGCAGAATCACTACTTTAGTTACCGTATAAAACACAGTACAACCTTCTCCAGTAAAATCACACCTGTACGTACCTGTGTAGAACAGTACAAAACTTCTACGATAGGACTGCAGCCTTAGTCATCAGTATAACATAGTACAAAACATCTACGACAGGACTGCAGCCTTAGTTATCAGTAAAACATAGTACAAAACATCTACGACAGGACTGCAGCCTTAATCATCAGTATAACATAGTACAAAACATCTACGACAGGACTGCAGCCTTAGTCATCAGTATAACATAGTACAAAACATCTACGATAGGACTGCAGCCTTAGTTATCAGTAAAACATAGTACAAAACATCCACGACAGGACTACAGCCTTAGTTATCAGTAAAACATAGTACAAAACATCTACGATAGGACTGCAGCCTTAGTTATCAATAAAACATAGTACAAAACATCCACGACAGGACTACAGCCTTAGTTATCAGTAAAACATAGTACAAAACATCTACGACAGGACTGCAGCTTTAGTTATCAGTAAAACATAGTACAAAACATCTACGATAGGACTGCAGCCTTAGTTATCAATAAAACATAGTACAAAACATCCACGACAGGACTACAGCCTTAGTTATCAGTAAAACATAGTACAAAACATCTACGACAGGACTGCAGCTTTAGTTATCA
>NW_013665937.1:460712-476780 GCF_000517525.1 Limulus polyphemus | reverse complement strand
GGTTTGATGTTAGGTCGTAGAATAACATTATAAGTTTATTTATCGATAGTATTAAGTACACTAAAGTTTAGTCCTAACTAAACTAAAGTAAAAAAAAAGCGTACACAGGTTACAGTATTAATTTATCTCTTGATCGAACTTAGACCTAACATAAGTTAAAGTTTTATAAAGTACGGCATATATACAAAGGGATTTACACATTTCGTTGTCTACGATTACAATTCGTTTGTATTGTGCTAGAAATGTTGTATTTAAAGAAGTACTGTTACGATAAAGACACTAATTTGGCCGGAAATGTTTTGCGGGTCTCTACTAGTATGATATTAAACTTGTTCATTAAGTAAAGGTTGACGCTCATTGGCCTGTTTAATTGCCACTTCATCTATATGATAACCTAAGGGGCAGATTTTAACCTGAAACAAAATTGCTTGAAATTCTCGTATATATGTAAAGAAAAACGTTATAAAAATTAGGGCTAACGTCCATTCTGCAGTCGAACTGGCGACTAATCCTCGGAATCCCTGTAAAAAGAAATAAACTTCAGTATTAAATATTCTGTCGATGCATTTCTCAAAAGAATGTATTAAAGTTTTGAAATAAATCAGAAAATTTATAACAGTGTATAATTACAACCAAACATGTTTTTTTCTGGTGTACAAACAGACTTAATTGGTTACGAGGGACACCATAATATCCTTTACACTTTCAAATCTCCATCACTTACGAGGACTTAAATACAAGTTTAGAGAAATAACTATAGAAGATAGTAAGCCTAATAAAAAGAATACACAAAGACTAATGGGGACCTCACAAAGGTCTAATCATTTCTTTTCTATTTATTCATTTATTAATATGAAGAAGCTAAGCCTAATGTTTAAAGCCAATATAGAGCTCAGGATGCGTAGTTCTGACTAAAGATTCTTCAACTGAGACATTTCGCCATTTTGTATGGTTTTGTATATTCACCCATATCTTGTTTCTGTACTTTTTGGCATTGCCATCCTTACATCATCCTTATTTTTCTATATTTTTTATTAATTGTACATACAAGCAAGTGGCATAAGCCGGTTCTGTGAGTTGTGGGATGCAAAAGATAGATCCGAAATGCTGTTACTAAACGCCTATGGTTTTGGATCTGCAATTGACAAATTATGAGGAACGTGAAGAAGAACAAACATCTGCAGTTGACTTGATTCTTTAATACACATGTTAGGCCTATTGTTCTAATTTTTCGCCAGCTTTCCCCGTTTACACCTTAACTTATAAAGCTACTATAGTGAACATCATTGTTGTTTCTAACTGCACTTTTAAAGCGAATTTCGCTGCATCTTCTATACAAAGGATATATCAGACCATAATATAAGTCATACCTTGAACAGTTTCCTGTCAAATTTTAATGGGAGTATACAAATACATACCCTTTCTCCTAATTGTTTTAATCTTCTAGGGTGATTATAATTTCCTGATTTGAATTCTGCATGAGAAACCGGATAAATAATGGCCACTGAAACATCGTTAAGGACAATAAAACCCGATATACCATAGGAAATACTCATGAACCATTTTTTTAAGGATGATCTACTTAAAAAAAAAGATGAAATGTAACATTAGCTTAATGTCCATATCATGACCAGTAAAGGATACTTGTAACAAGGGAAATGAGACAGAGCAGAACAATGGTCAATCTAAACCGGCAGATGGTCAATCCGTTGTAACTAGGATAAAGATAGTAGGTGACCAATGTCTGCAGAGAGGCATAAGTCAATCCCAGGATAAACAAAGTGTATGCCCCAACGTCATGGGCAAGGCTCACTGTTGACATCTGAAAACAGTAGAAGCAGTATTTACAAAGCCTTCTAACTGCAAAATCTTTAAATTTTTTAAAGGAAACTTAGGAACATTATTTTGTAATTAATGTAACATGAAAAATAGCAAACCAAAATATAATGGAATTTTGCTAATGTAAATATATAAATACTTAGGCAAAATAAGTGATGAATAACATGACACAAGTAACATATATATTTTAAATCTGCAGTATAAACTAATATGTGTTATAACTCTCACTTATTTAACAAAGTAGGCCCGGTATGGCCAGGTGGTTACGGCGCTCGACTCGCAATCTGAGGGTCGCGGGTTCGAATCCCCGTCCCACCAAACATGCTCGCCCTTTCAGCTGTGGGGCGTTATAATGTGACGGTCAATCCCACTATTCGTTGGTAAAAGTGTAGCCCAAGAGTTGGCGGTGGGTGGTGATGACTAGCTGCCTTCCCTCTAGTTTTACACTGCTAAATTAGGAACGGCTAGCGCAGATAGTCCTCGTGTAGCTTTGCACGAAATTCAAAACAAACAATTTAACGAAATGTTAATTATGGCAACAAGACAAATACAATATTTCCTGTTATAATTATATATCATCATGTTATGTTAGCTTTTGTAAAATAAACAATACTAGTTCACGTACATAGTATAATTTATAATCTATGATTATGGCTATCCCCTTTTGTGTATAGTTACGTAACACTTGTGAGTGCAACTGTTTTTGTAATTTGTTCCCAAAACTATTACTCAGTTCCAACGACGGATAAAGTATGTTTCGATGTTGAAACCTCTAGAGATTTTCCAGTTTATGCAGACTTCTGTCATGACTTACCGGATAAACTGCAACCACCATCATTCCGCCAATGGCAGTGAATCCACAGAACAGCGAAATCTGATTAATGACTTGGATTTTCTTATGACGTCCTTTATTCAGCTCATTTACGTACATATATCGAACTACCATGGTTATTAAGCCTGAAAAAATACATATACTTATGATCAACATAAATCAAACGTCCAATAAGACTTATCCCATGATAGGCATCCTCAAGGTAATTCGAGTTATATCTTTCTGTTTGGTGAAGAAATGAGACTAGTTTTAAAAAATAATAATAATAGAAAACACTTTCCTGCAGTTGAACCTTCTACGGTCTGAAAACACCTTACTCTCAACCCAAGTCTTAGAAAATTCAAAGCCAAGGCTATCTACTTTATCTGAAGTGATTTTAAAATAAATTTCCTTTTATTAATCTCTGAATATTAAAAGTCTTAAATAACAGATTATTAGTAGAGGAGTTACAGCATTCTTTTGCTAAACAACATGCTCACTCTTAACTCTCGTCTTGTGTGTTAAGTGTTTAAAGTGAGTTTAACTAAGTTTATCAACTAATGAAGAAGAGACTCACCTAGGTTTCCTGAACAGAACAGGCAAATACTGAATATACCGCTCTGTGGAGGATCTGTACCTGCTTCGCTGTAACAAAAAGGAAAACAAAAATGAAGAATAGCCGATATCATCCAGGAAAATTTTGCGTGACTTTCGGTAGGTACAACTAAGCCGATATCACACAGTAGAATCTCGCGTGACTTTTGGTGGGAACGTTTAAAATATAACATAACAGAATTTAAGGACAACAAGGGACCTGTTGGTCCATCTAGGCTAAACTAAACTATAAAGTAAAAATAAACTACTCAAACAAAGATAGCTCTTATTCAAATATTTATCAAATCTTCTCTTAAACTCCATTAAATTTATTGCATCAACCATATCTGAAAGCAACCAATTATAAGGTGCAGCCATCTTGTTAAAAAAAATAAAATTGACAAAGCTGAAGATGACTTCTCCCTGTCTAAATTTATATTTGTGTCCCCTAGTCTTACGATTTTTACCATTTAGTACGAAAAAAGATGCATTAACACTATCAGTTCCCTTAAAAATCTTAAACACCTCAATTTAAAAAATCCTTAACTTTTCTTTTTTCAAGAGAAAACAATTTCAGAGACCTTAACCTGCCATTGTATGATAACTTTTCCATTCCAGGTATTATCCTAATAGCCCTCCTTTGAACTTTTTCCAACAATTAAATGTCCTTTCAGAGGTAAGTAGCCCAAAACTAAACATAATACTCCATATATGGTCTAACAAGCAACATATAAAATGACACTATAACCTCTTCAGACTCGTATTCAGTATTTCTGTAGAAACAATCTAAAATCCTGTTTGGCTTGTCACTAGTAACAACAACCAGCTTGAGTAGCTTAAAATACTAATCAACCAAAACACTAATATATTTTTCTTCCAAAACACGTTTACTTACAATTCAAATTACGATATCCTACATGCATTACCTTGCATGTATTATAATTAAAAATCATCTGCTATTTATTCATACAACTCACCAAATTATCCAAATCCAAAGCAGAATGACCATTCTCAGAACCAAAAACCTAAATATCATAAGCACATTTAAATAATATATTGGCCATTCCTTCATGTGTCATTGATGTAAATGAAAAAGAACAAAGGTACAAACACTGAGCCCTGAAAAGTACTCCACTTGTGACATTAATCCAATTTGACTGAGCTCTATTTATAATCACCTTCTTCTTTCTTCCATCAAACCACTTTTCTATCCAATGAGCCAACGTTTCCTCAACGCCTACCTTTAATGTGTTACCTTGTCAATTTTTTTATGAAACTCCAAATACAACAAATCCACAGTCGTACATTCATCTACATGAGCGGTAACCTCTTTAAAGAATGCCAAAATATCAATAAAGCAAGGTTTTCCTCGTGAAATCATGTTTACTATCCAAGAAAAGGTAAGCTTTTTAAAATAATTTTGAGATTCCAAACCGCTCCACACTGATGTAGCACTAATACGCCTATAATAACTGGGACAAATTTTATCACCCTCCCTTGAAAAGAGGAGTAACATTAGCCCACTCCCAATCTTGTTCTTGCCAACTACTCAATGAATTAAAAAATTGTAGCAAGTGGCTCACGTGTCAAATGCTTAATCTCCTTCGAAACCATTGGGGGAGATATTACCTGGCCGAGTATCTTAACAAGCTCAAATTAATTCTCATCACAGCCAGCAACGCCCAAAACATTATATCTTCAGCAAATTTAAGCTTCGACCATGTCATTGTTGTAAGTGGAAAAGAGCAAAAGTCCTAACTCTGAGCTCGCAATTAAGCTTGTTTCCACCTAACAACTGTTCGGGAATACTGCTCAAATCTTCATTAGTTAAAATCGAAGAAAAAAGTAAAACGTAATAACTTAGCCATCTCATAATCTTCAGATATGAGCATTTCTCTATCACTCTCAAAGGCCATACTCCTTCCTAACAGTTTGCTTACCCTTAATGTATTTAAAGAAATTCTTACTATTAATTTTTAAAATTTCAGCCAGTCTTTTCGTATACTCTTTTTAATATCCTAATTTCCTGTTTGACCAATTCTCTTAATCTTCTATAAGTCTCTCATCATATCAGTCACTTTAAACCTTTTACGTTTATAATACTTTTCTTAAACATTATTCCTTATACCTTTTATAGCTAACCTGTTTTTTTACTTGCAACCATTTTTTCTTTTGTTGCCTGTCTTTAATGTTAGAAAATGTATTTAAAATTTTCCCAAATTTGATCGCTATCTCCAATTAATTCAGTTGCCCAATTCAGAACAAATAATCTTTGTTACATCTTTTCACAATCTGCCTTTTTGAAACTTGTATCCAAAAATATTCCTTATCTCCATATGCAGTAAAACATCTAAAATAGAATTATTTTTAGTAAGTTTCCTTACCAATCGATGGAGAAAGACCTACTGATCGGTTTTTAAACCCTCCCCCATTCTTGGCTTAACATATAACTAATAATATTTAATGAAACTAAGTAAAACATAATGACAAAAAAAAACTGAACTGAGCTCTTAAAATTACCAGTTATTTGCTATTTAGATCCACAGAGTTTACCAATACACGAAACGTTGTTTACATTAACTCATGTCTGGTTGTTTTTGAGTACTATTACTGTTTTATGCTAATCTTACTAGAAAATCTTCCTTGAGATACAACTTCAGATCAACAGTATATACTGAAACTACTAGATTTTGGATATTGAACTTCCGATATAGATTTCTAGACATCTGACCACCTGGTGTATTTGTCTTAAAGTTTCAAGCATAAAACTCACAAACATTTGGAGTAGTAGTCTAAATTCACTAAGAAAGCAATGGATAATAATCTTTATAGGTGTGGATGAGTATTTTTTTTAATGTTAAAAAATTACTTCATACTATGTAATCAAAAAAGTTAATGAACCTAACAAACCTACAAAACAATGCCAAAAAAGTTAACTGGCTATAGCTTATAAATATACCAGTTATTTTATACTCAGATCCACACAGTTTATCAATACACGAAACATTGTTTACACTAACTCACTTCTGGGTGTTTATGAGTATTATTAACTAAGGCATAAATTGCCACAGTTAGGACGTTATGTAGTAGGGGTGATGTGATGAGTTTCTTTTGTAAAGTGCGGTGTTAGAAAGAGAACAACTCCCCCCCCCCAAAAAAATACATTAACGACTATGGTTTAAAAACAGTGTTTGTGGGTACCCTAAATAAGGTACGCTATTTTGTTTATTATTGCTTTCATTAATAATATTGGTTATACTAGTTATTATATCGAACGTAATTACGTTTCTTTTACTTTAATTTGTCGTTCATTATTATACTTTTATTATAAAAATTGATTTGTATTGTTAGTTTACAATTTATATTTAGGACTAAATCTCCTAATCTGGTCGATATAGTATTGAATTTAAGGCCGAAAATATCTGTAACATCGAGGAAACCCAACCATACACTATAATCTTCATATGTAGATACGTAAGAAAAGTATTTTTATATAAACCATACTGATGATCATGTTTATTTTTGGTTTAGCTCTCAGTACATAGCTTGTTCTGATCTATGATCGAAAGTTGTTATAATTTTTCCAATCTATATGCTTGAAATTAAAATCCCCTATAATTATGATCTCATTAACAGCCGAATTCTCAGTTTCATCTGATGGTCTATAACAAATTCCAACTAAACGCCTTCTATCATGATATCCACTAACAGAAGCCCAAATAAATTCAAACTCCTTGCCGTTAACTTTGATATCCTAAACAGAATTTACCTCAAATGTTTCGTATACAAAGACACTTCTCTACCTGTTTTTAGTATTATATCCATATTAAATATCGTATAACCCCGTAGTTAAAAAAATTCTGTTAGCAAAATTGTTTGCATTTCTGTTATTCCCATTATATCAAAATCCTTTGTTCCGACTAGTGCTCTAAAGTCTTCTATTATATTTCTTGTACTTCTAGTATCCAATAATAACAACTTAGTCAATCTTTAAAATTACATCTGTACTTTTTCCTACATAACATTTTTCTCTATATTTGATTTTTTTCTTCACTTAGTTTATTCTGGAGCTCACCATTGTCTGTTCTTAGTTTAAGCTCCTTCCCTATTTAAATTTAAATCATTCATTTCAAAAAGCTCTCTTTTCCCAATGAACTGATCTAATAAGTACAACCAGCAAATATGCTCGTCCTTACATATTATCATAAGCCTACTTATAATTTCATTCTCACAATTAAGTCTCCCTGACAGAATTAAGTTATTATGGTCCTTTTCGTTAAATGGCTTTTGTCAACCTCTTGTACTTATTAATTAACTCCTCTGACCTATAATTCCCTACATTATTAGCCTCAATGTGCACTACAAATACTGCACCACTGCTACCATCCTTTAATATATAACTTGTTCTGTCAGTTATATCCTCACCCCTTCCTTTGAACAGTATAATCTAATTCTTTTCTCTTCACTTATCCTATAGGTCATCCTATCCACATGCTGTACTAAAGACTGGTTATAGGACAACTGCCCCCCCCCCAGACAATTGCCTCGTAGGAAAATTGACGCCGATCAACTGCCCACCGCAGACATATCTTTTTTACATTAATATTCGTCGTGAATCAGATGACTGCTGGAGACCTAACACTACCACAGCGGAAGTGGTATCAAGAATTTACTGCCTGGATAACAAACGTTGTAGAAGATTTTCAAAACCGCAATTTGTTGGACTTTTTGAGAGGAACAGCTCATAACTTACAGTTCCAGTGAACTTACGTTATATATATGCACACCCTTCCAAACTGGGAATTTTGGGAATATTTTATTCCCTTTCGTCCTGCTCGCGAGAGTTTTGTTACAATTTCAGAGATATTAATTATGATTACTGTAGTATTAAGTTTCCAATTCTGGGCTGCAAGAAAGTCTAATAGGCTGAGGCAAGGTTGGCAAAGCGAGGACAGAGGCGATTTTCATGAAGAGACGAGAAGAGTCTTAGTTCCCGGATCTGCTGGTCTGACAGCCAGTACAAATTCCTTGCCCAATTTGCTGCATGGCAAAGTGAAAATGTTGGGGGTTGGTGGACATTGGCTGGGCTATCAGCTGGAACCAGCCACCCTTGTGGTGCCACAAAGCACGGGTAATTTTCTGCCACTGCCCTACACATCCACTTTTCCTGTCTTGAATGATGTCCATATGAAGGTATCAGCCTTGGCTGCAGTAGATGTCCCATGGGCAAATATTGCAGTGACGTGCACCCCATTAGAGAGCATGCATAGCCCTTTCCACATAATGAATTCCAGTGTGGTTGCTTGGCATTCACGTCATGTGGAGGTTGCTACTTGGCATCTCTCAGTTGGGTTTAGTCAACCAAAGTGGAAATATCTGCATCACACTCTTTGCTGCTGGCAGTGCCACTATAGTTGTCACAGAAGTATTTCTCCTTTCCAGCAGCTGACTGGAAACTATAAATTAAAAGTATGTCATGACAGATACAGCTTCTGTGCTGTCACATAAGTTCATTGGGGAGTTCCTCAAAAAACTTAACTTAGTCCAAAAGATCACCTGGGTCAAATCGTCAGTGCAGTTTATATACGAAAGTTTTACAGTCATTCAGTTGCTTTTCATCAAAGTGTTCAACAGTATTGAGGGCTGAACCACCCAAGCTCAGTACCAGGCATTGAACAGCCTGTTCCAGAGTCCACCCATTCCAGGTAATGACCTGCTTGAAATATCACAGGAACAAATCCAAATCATCTTTTACAGATCCCTTGAAGGTTGGAGGTGTGATTTGTTTGGCCTCACTTACAGAGTTCCTGTGTGTCAGACCGAAGACTCTAATTCTTGCATTTATCCTAATGAGTGCCAGAAGGAGGCATTACCAATACTTTTGGCTCCTGATGAAGCTCATTTATGGGTACTTCAACAACCAACAGGCAGTTTGCCTCTTGTCCATGTCAGCCAAGTGACGAGCTGTTTGTGGTGGCTCGTCATACAGCCATACACGACCCCAGTTGTCAGGGGTTGCCATCGCCATGATGGGGAGCTTCTCCATTCCTGTTGTTGCTTTAGTGTAATCACAGTCTCACCTGCTGGGGAGACACCTCTAGCTGGTGGAAATCCTCTTCTAATGGCACATCCAGCCTCTGTCCGCCAGTCACAGGTGGTTTTGACCAGAGTCAGGGCTGTTGCATTCTGATTGTTGACAGTATGTGAGTTTGGCAGAGACCTTCACATGCGGTCTTGAACTCACCAGGTTCCCCACCATTCCAGAGGACCTCAGTCCTCTGCACTTTCCTGTCACTAAGATCAATTTTCAGGAACACTATCTGTTTACATGGTTTGGATGTACCACACATGGACAGATCTCCCTGAGCCAAACGTTGCAAGCTGACTGATTTTAGTGGCCTTCACAACATTATCAAAAATTTTATAGACAGGAAGGGACTTCCCCTAAGCTTCGAAACTCTTTCCTTGCTCAACCATCTCTTTCTGTGAATGGACAACCCCTCTCTTGACAACGGGTACTTACACGTTGAGAGAAAGTCATTCTCTTCATGAAGACATTATCCTTTAAACTTAATGTACACAAGAAGTTGAATTTGGATCCATGCGTGCATTATCTCACTACAGAAAAATCCTACAATAAATCCTAGTTTCATGGCACCAAGTTTTCCCTTTTCAATCCACTTGTGGTTTTCCCAGGTGAAATCAGTTATCCAACTAGTGTCACATAGATGAATCTACAATAATAGCAGAATCTGTCCAAGAATTTCTGATGACTTTTATGACAGGAGATAATTCGACTGGGTTTCCCTTTACTGTCAAAATAATAAGTCTGGACACATTGTAAGTATATGAGAAAAATCTATATTTGACAATAAATAGGACACCAGTGTGCATACTCACTCTGACAAGTGAATAGTCCTCTCCTCCTCTAGATAGCATTTAGTTCTATCGCCTTCTTTCTCTCAAAATTGATTGTAGCAGAACAACATGACGGTCATCTAAAAGGTAGATCCTCTTAGTAGATTGGCCAGAGGAGAGCTGAACTAAAAAGCACACTAAAACTTGGAAGGTAAACTCGCTTCCCTTGTCCAGTGGATAGAATCACCTTTTGATCTCTGTTCCCTGAGAGCAGTGGTCGGTTGTCACTTTCAGTCAAAGTCATAACCAGTCAGCAAAGGATATTCCAGTGCTAACATATTCAACCTGAATGTTTCATCTAATGCTGAAATATTCCCTTGGGCACAGGAGATGTCACCTACTGAAGAGAACAAAAACGAAGTAACATAACAAGGTAAGGTGAACAAGCTTCTGGATCACGTGTTACCGCCACGACAATGCAGAAACTAAGTAATAAAAATAAATAAAGTACTATAGAATGAAGAAAACACATGATATGCACGGATATCACAGAAAGACGGATTAGACAAGTTTTACATTGAATACCGCTAGCCTAAATTGAAGAAGTGCGATATCTTTTAGAGAAACAATACGAAACAAAAGTGAGTCAACAGCATTTGTAGCAGGGTAACACTTGTCACTTGTCATGCAGCTGCAAATTACTAAGAGTCATTATTTATAATAATATAATATTAATATTTACAATTAATTTGAGAGGGTTAGTCACTGTTAATATTTGGCTTTGAACTGTTAACTTGTTTAGTTGACATGGAATTGCTGGCTTTTCTATTTTATGTGTAAGGCTGATTCGTTAGTGTATATGGCGCATAAGGGCGTGATCTGCATTTAACAGTCAACAAAGGCTTCATTGTCACGATATAAAATGATCAAAGAATAAAAAAATAAATGTTGCTTGAGCTCACTGGCAAACGTTAGCCTAATAGCGCTATACACAAGCTTATTTTAAATGCAAATAAGCAGTTCTCCTAATATTCCTAAAGTTTTCTCTAATTATAATGGTCTTTTCGTGACTCAATGAATGGAAATTAATAACAAAATTAACCGCAATGTGGACTAATGTAGAATAGTATATGCCGATACCTGGGAACATTTAGACTTAACTAATCCTGAGAACCTCGAAAAATGAAAATCCCCCCCCCTCCCCCACACATTTTGTAGTATTTTCCTTGTTACCGTTTCAGCATTTTTACATTTCGTTTCTAACGTCTGTTGGATTCATTAATTAGTGTTCTGTAAGTGAATGAACGAGCTGTTTCAGAGCCGTTTTTCAACTCAAAACCTAATTGGATATAGCGAATGTTATTGATTTATATCATAGAGTGATTGTATGTAGCTAATGTGATTCAACCCGCAATATCAACTGAACTATTCGTTTTACAGTTTAAAAAAGTACAACAAATATCAAATGCTCAACCAGTTGTCCACCAGAATTTAGGCCTAAGTCACTGAAGTCCGGTAACTTTAATATATTCATGGAGGTTCCAGGTTAAATCCTGAGAATTCTCATGTATGCATGTGACGTAAAACCAAAATAAGCAGTAAGTTTACGGACTTACAACGCTACAATCTGAGGTTCGATACCTCGAGATGGATAGAACGCAGATAACTCATTGTGTAGTTTTTTTGCTAATGAAATTCACATTAAAAGTAAAATAATTTAAAATCAGAGCTCAGTGATAGCAATTAACAATATATATATAAAGTTAAATTAATTACTGCAGTGCAGCGTTAAAGACTAATTAGTAAAGTTAATATTAAGATAAATTTTGATCACAATACCATGTCATTAGGGTGCTGTTAGCGTTACGATAACACATAGTGTCCAAGGCAGTGAATTATCGTGTCAGTTGGACTACTAAGTTGATCGTAGTGGTTTCGCTCATATTAGTTGTATGATATTAATTTGTTTCTAAAATTTTGGAACTAAAAGTTACTCTTTCAAAATAGTCAAACATTTGAATAATAAAAAACTTCAGATTAATGATAATTATATTTAACATTGATTCAGTTTTTCTTTCTTAAACTTACCAAATCAAAGACATATTCTTACCTAATGAAAGGCATATAAGGAGTTACGTCCCCGCGTAGGACAGCAATAATGTAAGCTACAACTACACCAAATGCTAGAAATATTCCAGTGAGAGCAGGCACCCACCCTAACCCTAACCACGTGGTTAATGACATGGCTCTTCGAATGAAAAGTTTCTCATTTCACACATTTAAACTAAATAATGCTTAAAACTGCTTCTAAGTTGCTTTTTTAGACTTTTACAAACGTCTAACCTGTAAATATAATGGTTTTTATGATGACGTAGAAGAAACTTTCACCATAATGTCGACACACACTCACTAACACGACTTAAACACATTCACTCACTACGGTGGCCTTCTAAAATTATAAGTAAAAAAACTGAGGATGAAAGGTCAATTTTTCCGGAGCAACTTGACTACGAGTGTTGTTCTACAACTGCCTGAAAACGTCCCTGCTAACGAGATTAGTCTAAAGATAGGACTGAGTTTCTAAAGTAGATTCTTATTAACTTCCTGAAACATTTTTTTTATACCCAATTAAATACACGAGTTATGATTCTATAATTTTTGAAAAATATATAATTTATATTAATTCGCTGATGACATTTTGTGACGTATTTTTCGTTTAGGTAATCAAACACAAATATTTCAGGATTTTTTTACGGTATCCTCTAAATTGGAGCACGACATTAATATAATACCATAAAAAATACACTTAAAGCATTAATTTTGGTTATAGTATTATACTCCCCGAAATATGGCAAGCAATGAAACCTTTAGGCCTAATACTTTTAGTCTATCGTAATTTTTATGACGAAATGCGAGCTATAATTTTCGATTGTTTTGTTTTCAGAAAGGCGAAAGTACATCAACCAGATAAGATATTTTTTTCGTAATAGAATGCCAAAATATAAATATTAGCTGACACTTCATACAATTGCTTTTATTTCTATAAGTATGTAACCGACGAACATAATTCCATCTCTTGTAACAAACTGTTATGTCATGAGTTCCCTTCCGAGAAAACATTCTTCAATATGCCAAATAAATACATTTGTTCCACATATTTCAACCTCACCCCCCAGTGGCACAGCGGTATGTCTGCGGTCTTACAACCCTAGAAACCGGGTTTTGATACTCGTGGTGGGCAGAGCACAGATAGCCCTTGTGTAGCTTTGTGCATAATTAAAAAACAAACAAACTATTTCAACCTCAAACTGGGATTCACAAGTCATGTCCGAAATTTCATAAAAGGATTTATAAAATATCAAAATATTTTTCTTAGAATTAATTATATATGAATTAAAACATTTAATTTTGGAACACAGCTTTCATGTACACGGAATCATCTTCTCTAAACAAAAAAACATCGATAGGTTTTGGGGGCCGTGAATCAATTTTAAGTTAAAATGAATTTGTTTGTTATTAAGCCCAAAGCTACACAAAGGGATATCCGTGCTCTGCCCACCACAGGTATCGAAACCCGGTTTTTAGCAGTATAAGTCCGCAGACATACCACTGTGCCACATTAAAAGGGGTCCTCGGGTTAATATAGTTTGAGAACCGCTGGTTTATAGCGTACAAAATAAACGTTTAGGGTTCATCTGATTGTTAAATTGATAGCATTTTAGCAGTTTATTTCTTGCTCGTCAATCAACAACTTTTTTCCAACTTTCTAAGAAGCATAACTTTATATAAGTATATTAGTACATTATTGGAATTTGGACGATAAATCCCAACCAATTTCTATTCCTCTAATAGGGCGCTCGACTCGCAATCTGAGAGTCGCGGGTTCGAATCCCCGTCCCACCAAACATGCTCGCCCTTTCAGCCGTGGGGGCGTTATAATGTGACGGTCAATTCCACTATTATTTGTTGGTAAATGAGTAGCCCAAGAGTTGGCGGTGGGTGGTGATGACTAGCTGCCTTCCCTGTAGTCTTACACTGCTAAATTAGGGACGACTAGCGCAGATAGCCCTCATGTAGCTTTGCGCGAAAATCAAAAACAAAACAATCCTCTAATAGTAATATTAATTGACTTTAACATCATAGTTCAATTATGCTATTCATATCGGTATGTTACTGTTATGAGGATCGACAAGTCAACTTTAGAAGGTACATTTTACGTATCAACTTCTGCGATCTATGCATAGTAACTTGTTTTATTTTCCTTCTTTTGCCCTTCCGTTTCGTTAGGAGAATCTACCGTCCTACAATTGGCTGTAGACAGTGAATGGTAGTTTTGGACGAGAGACGATGTGGACTAAGTTTTTCAGACCTAATTTCATTTCTCGTGTTAAGGTTTAGAATAATGTTTGCATGTGTAATACGGTTTATCTCCACCTCTATGTGGACCCTACTCCTTCAGGTATCCCCCAATTATAATATTGTTATGTCTCCGTTTGTTAATTAACTTTCCGTAACTTCGTTTCCGACGAAACTTTAGCGACACAAGTATTTACTTAATAAAACTGGTTTATTCTTTCCGAATATAACTTTACGATACACTTAATTTCAATCTTCGCGCTAAAACAAACACTATAACGAACGAACGTTAACTTCAACAATACCCTGTGACTGCAGTTCAATTACTCACTACCTACACACACATAACATTCTTCCGTCACGTTGTCACCCTCTTTTATATACCAGACTACCCTATATCTAGTAAATACTAGAGCATTCGCCAAGGTACAGGATAATTCTAGAAACGTGGCGTCACAGTAGTCATGTGACTCGCTGACGCAACACTCCCCCCTCCTTAATATTGTTCGTCCCGAACAATAACCACATATAATAAACCAATAACAATAACTTAATTAAAATGTACAGAATTACAAACACAAAATTACAATTCAACAAAGTCTCTTAATTTTACGGGACGTATCTTCTTCCGTACTGGTCTCCGTCTTATTGGCTTCTGCTTCATGTGGGGATTCATCTGCTTCATCAGTAATGTCCGTCGAAGAAGAAACTCTACTCAGTTTGGAGAAGGGAAACGGTGAAGCTCTTGGTGATGTTACTAACACTGATGTGACTGTTACCGATGATAACGGTCCAGGACATTTCAGTTGGGACAAAGTGGAAAACAGAACAAATGACGCTGCTGAAGACGTGCCACCTGAAGAAGCCACCCAGGCTTTGGCGTTATCTGATAAGAGATCTACTGAAGTCAGCTTTGTACCAGGAGATAAGGTATGGTTGTATAATCCCAGGAAGACCAAAGGGAAGTCTCCTAAGTTGTCTTCTCCATGGGAAGGCCCATATGACATAGTGGATCGTCTCTCAGACGTGACTTTCCGGATAAAATGTGGTCGGCGAGGTAAGCCAAAAGTGGTGCATGCCAACAAGTCAACTTCATCGAATCAGCAGACGTTTTCAAGTTTGTACGCACTTGATGGTGAATATCATCCATCCTTTCCGATAACACTTTCACAAACTCTGACATATTCACAGGCAACTGTTCATTAGGTGGGCATCCTTTATGCTTGGGTCCCCTCTTTGCACTACATGTACTGCATATCCGGCACCATTCGTCCACATCTCGCCTCATACCTATTCAATAAAATCTTTGTCATAGATGACTCAATGTCTTCCTAATCCCGAGATGTCCTCCTGTTAAATTATCATGGGATCGACGCAGCACAACTTCCCGTAACTTCCTCGGTAAAACTGTTTGCCAAGTCGTCACTTTCCTATCTGTAGTTTCCCATCTTCGGACAAGAATACCATTTTCAAGCTTCAACTGCTCCCATTGCGCCCAATAGTGCTTTGTCACGGGGCTTAGACTAGACACCTTCTCCCAAGCAGGGCACAAAGCACTAGGAAATCAATTATAGGCTTCAAATCTTGGTCCTTCTCCTGTTCTGCTTTGA
>NW_013665937.1:440618-459712 GCF_000517525.1 Limulus polyphemus | reverse complement strand
GCCTCTCGTTTCCATTTTTTTTCATCCCACTTCTGACACCAGTTTGTTACGTCTCCGTTTGTTAATTAACTTTCCGTAACTTCGTTTCCGACGAAACTTTAGCGACACAAGTATTTATTTAATAAAACTGGTTTATTCTTTCCGAATATAACTTTACGATACACTTAATTTCAATATTCGCGCTAAAACAAACACTATAACGAACGAACGTTAACTTCAACAATACCCTGTGACTGCAGTTCAATTACTCACTACCTACACACACATTACATTCTTCCGTCACGTTGTCACCCTCTTTTATATACCAGATTACCCTATATCTAGTAAATACTAGAGCATTCGCCAAGGTACAGGATAGTTCTAAAAACGTGGCGTCACAGTAATCATGTGACTCGCTGACGCAACAATATATTTTTCGTTTCCAGATTGTAATTTGTATCTTTGTTTACTCGTCTTAACGTATGACACTTTTGTTTTTGGCCAAGTTTTCAAAAAAATAAAATAAAATAAAATTGGAAATCATTCGTATAAAAATTCAGAACCTACTCGACATTTCGCAGAGAGGCCTCAACAGGATGGACCTTTTATTATTCACTGATGTTTTGGCTCACTACCCAGCCTCGAATGATAGCACACGCAAGAAGTAAAAACAAACAAAAACCATCATATATGTAAATAAAATTGTTTTTCTTAATTACTGTTACTTCAGAGTTTCATGAAAATGCATAATATAGAAAGCATACAGAAGACGAACAGTATTCTATTGAACAGGCAAACTTTCCATAGAGGTACAGTTTAGTTAGAAAACCAAATATTTAGTTATGCTTTTCTCGGTCAAACGTTTAACTTTTGGCGTATTTCCATATGAAGAGAAAGAAAAAATCTACCTGATTGTAAAACTAGAATATCCACATAATAAAATGGAAAAATGTCGATCTCTGTATAAATAAAATGTTTTTTTTTAATTACAAGCTGATGGTAAATGTTTTTCATGTAAAAGAAAAAGTAAATAGTATGCAGTTATAAAACAAGTAATGTTAATATGCCAATATGTCAAATACACCATATATGTCATCTACAGTGCCGACTGGGATACAACAGACTAAGTAGAAATTGCGACGCAATCTATAATATCAAATTGTATGAAAACAAAGCTATGATGTACATTATTATTTTAGGTGAATGAATTCCAATTTAAAGGAAAGATGATAAAGAAAACATTGCTTTCTTTGGTGCATTAGATCTGTTAAAAAAAGGTAGGAATACTTATCGAGATAGGAATACTTATACGAGAATATAAAATCAAGACGCACACATCGAAATATACAAGCATTTAAAATTTGAAACAAGAGATAAAACTGTGTTAATCGTTTCACTTCATAGATGGCACTACTAGACTTTTCCAAAACTGAAGCCTTCAAGCAGTGTGTTTGTTTTTTCTTGTAGCAAAGCCACAACGGGTTATCTGCTGTATCCACCGAAGGGAATCGAACCCCTGATTTTAGCAGTGTAAATCCGAAGACTTACCGCTGTCCCTGTTGGGGACTCTTGAAGCATTGTGCCTATTCTTAAAGTATATATCGAGCTTCCAGTTTATGAAGTTACTTCTCTCAGTACAAGTGTAGAAAGGGAGTTACTGCTGACTAGTTGCCCTCCCTCTGTTCTGCAGTTCTAAATTAGGGATGGTTATGTCTAAACTTCAAAATCTTGAATTTTACGTTTAAGCCATATGTCCTATAAAAGGCGCAGTTTAGGTTTAAAGTAACAAATAAGATACACAAGTAAAAGAAAATGAGATATTAAATAACTCAACAACACAACCTTCAGGCTACAAGAAACACTCGTATTTCCTTTGTAACAAGGAGCAAACGTTTTAACAGCTTTTGTTTTGTATATATATATATATATAGGTCTAGTACAAAATAAGTTCATACCAAACTTCTAGAAGTTGGAAGAGTAGTAGGGCCTACAGCATTATCAAGTGGTACAGATACATATGTAACACCATACCTAGAACATATTAAAAGTATATCATAGGTGGCACTGCAAGGTGGCTTTGCAATCGAATTCGCTTATCACACATAATCACTAGGAACTGCAGCTCAGACTCAAAGTGTGAATTTTATATCAAAGCTCATTTATGCACTCATCAGTCACTAGGATTGGTACAGCTATCTAATGCTAACATTTGAAAGAGAAAAAAAAGTCAAATTCAACATTACATGATGCGCGACACTGGAGATATGCTTCGTGCTTCTGTTTACCATGTTCTACCTCGTCTGTAGTCTGTTGGTGTAACGGACAGAGGACATATTGAATATTGGATACTTCTTGTGTTGATATTACCGTACTCTTAAAATAAAATACAATTTATTATGTAACGGACACTTTTGAAGCGTCACCTTTAGTTGTTGTTCATAAATGCGTTCTGCGTATAGTTTTATAGATCTGCATCTACTAACAAAACTACAAATAGTTTTCCCCCACCTGCACATTTATACCCAAACTTATTTTGTGCCATTACTGAATTTCTACGTGCTAGCGGAAAACATATTTTTTTGTTACGCAAGAAATATCTTCATAGGGTAATACTTACACGTTTAGGTTACTGTAACATTTTACTTGACTGGTGTATAAACCTGGGTTACTCCTAGACACAACAAGAATCACTGTTAAGATTATGGTATGAAGTGTCATAAAATAAATAGATGGATAAATATATTCTCATTTACTATAAATATATTTAACTTTGTCGCATCAAGCTTCCAACCTTCTAGAAAAATACAATGCTACATTTAAAAGTTCATAAAGCAATCAGAAATCCCAAGAATGAGAATGAGACAAGAACTTAAGCGTTATGGAGGGTTTTGCTCTTCATCGGAAGAGAAAGAATGTTAAAATTAAATACCGAATAAGCTTTCTAACAGTTGACATTTTAATTTCTTACTAAAAAGATTTACGAACAACAAGTCCCCCATTAGCACAGCGGTATGTCCGCGGACTTACAACGCTAGAAACCGGGTTTCGATACCCGTGGTGGGCAGAGCACAGATAGCCTAAGCTGTAGCTTTGTGCATAATTACAATACAAACAAAAGACACAGTAAAAGCAAAAATCTGTATTAATTGTTCCTAAAAACATAAGTTATATTTCAACATAAAAACTAACATAAATAATGCTTCAATATAATAACTAACATAAGTTATACTTCAATACAAAAATATTGAAAGATTAAAAAAGCGAGAACCTTAGCTAACTTAAAGCCAATTTATAGGGAGTTAAAACTGAAACAGATGGAGGTAATTTGATGATTGGAAATATCATCACACTTTACAAGTCCTAACAGCTTGGACAAAGGTTACTATAACAACTTTTGTTCTACAAGACTTACACATACTTGACTGAGGTATTACCCATTTCAAAGGTCAGGAGCCGTCCCACCTGACAATATATAGCGATGACAGTTCAAGACCGTGCCCAGTAGTTGAATGCGATGAGGAATACGATAGCAATGTGTATTCTTATATGTCACAGCTTTCTGGTCCAGACATTGCCAAAGGACGTGCATGCCTCCAGACATTTAGAGGAGAATGAGAATCTACCCCATATCTAAAGAGAATATCAGCCACGAGGCAATAGAGAATGTGAAATCAGTTATACTAAGTGTCTGCATCACCATTTACTTATGTTGATGATGAGAAACAAGTAAGCTAACGAGTGTATAAGGAGAATGGCAAAGGAGGATTTTGATAATTTATTCATGTATTTGATGCAATAAATGGATTTAGGAATAGACAGAGCAATATCTGATGTTAAGTCTAGACAGCCCAGAATTCATTGTCTAAGAGTATTTGATGAGGAATGACTCGACAACTGAAACACAGTTATCAGTGAAGTCGTGCCACAAATTCCACTCTGTGGCTAAGCTAAGAAAATTATCTGCAAAAGCAATCATAACATGATTCCTAATGATTGCAATAAGATGCTCATCAAGAAGTTTTTTTGCAAATCCATGCAGCATCCTATGTGTTTCGGGGATATTTCCAATGGAAGCGGTTACTGTGTCAATGCAGTATGAAGCGGTGTGCTAAAGCAGAGGAAAAAAACTGCATCTGTGGATTCTACTCCAAAGTAATCTTCAGGATCTGTGATGGCCACCAAAACTCAACATAAATGTCAAACACCAACTTTATTGCAACAGATACTGTAAGGCGTCATTTTGCAGCCATTATTGCTTAAGATGAGACAACATGGATATTACTCACCCCAGTTGGCATGGCTGCACCACCGATGCAATAGAAATTGGGTTAGTGAAGATTCCAAGACTTTGAGCCCTTGCTTCAACTGTTGTAAGACAGGAGTATCGAGTATGAGTACCATTCAGAACAATGCCGTGACCGATGCAAGAAGGTCAACAGAAAGTATTGACTGCAGCTAATTTTAAAATAGCAGAGCACGAGTTGAATTTAGTCACTAGCTCATATGATGTCATGACGGTTAATTCATTTCCAGTCCATGGAAAATCATGGACTTGACGACATGTGGTATGTGATGATAATGTTACATTAATGTGAGTTTACATGTCTAGTGGACACTGAAAATGCAATTACCTAGCTTTACCTTCTCATATATCATTCCATAATAAGCCACCACTTTAGCCAATTGATGCTAACTTTATTCTAGCAAATGGTGACAAGTTAAACAATTGTGGATCCAGATGACCAATTCAATTACACAATAATCTTGCATCATTACATAGACACAGATAAAATGTCTGTAAGTTCACCTTGGCCATGTCACTCACCAAGCAAAGATAGTTGTGTTTGACCTAGACTCTGGTAATGGTATCTTAGGAATAGATCTACTGAGGAAATTGAAGTTTTGCTTGTACGACAAGTGAACTGCAATTCCACAGCAACGCCATCCAGAACAGATCAGAGTTGGCCCAAGAGCAGGGAACTGCTTGTATGCACAATGAAAAGTAGATAGTAATACCATCAAAAGTGTAAGGGGCACTATGGATTCAGTCTAATTCATTGTCACCATCTGCTACGATGACTGGACTAATGCACAAAATATCCCGTTTTCTGACTGGAAAGCAGGCTTTATTTGCTCGAACAATTATCTCTATGAGTGTTGGTGCTAGTCTGTAGTTACAGACATTAAGCTACTTAGTTCCTGTCACGTATAACTGAGGGTTGGTTGTCACTGTCCTTTGCAATGGAAAACAACGCAGTATTTGCACTTTTCATACACACACATAATGTAATTATTGTGTAATACACAATTATCTAAGAATAATGCAAAAGAAGATTGTAGGCCTACTTAGGTTCTACCTCAAAATGCTACTTTTAGGTCCATAACAGACTTAAAGCAATAACCAAACCAACTGTTCTTCCAGATTTGTTGTAAAACTAATCTATTCTTTACATATACAAGTGAGATTAGTGGCTGATCACAATTTCCCTTTATGTCTCCAAAGCTCATCTTCTGGCAATACCGTGTTATTTTCTCATAGTTGATGCTAAACTCTTTGACAGGGCTTCTGCTCTACTTGTTCTGAAGTTTCCCTTATTAGACACATCTAAGCATGACACCTAGTATGTTGTACTTTTCTCAGGTTTTATCTTGAAGCTCTAGTATAAATTAATTCCTACAATCTCAGTATATGTATGTATATAATAGGTCCATATGAAAGCATGTATATAAATATATGAAAGGTCTATTGTAGTTGGTTGTCATATGTGACAAGCTACCCCAAATATTTTGTGAACACCTATCCCAACAAGATATTACACAATAATTCTTTTCTTGCAGTTCCATGTTTTGTCTTATTCCCTTTACTTTTACACCATAGTGATTTCACACCTGAGATGTTATATTCGATATAATAATCACTTCAAACAAAACTAAGTACTAGTATAAACTATAATATTAATAAAAGATCTCAAAATGTTATTGATGGCGTTTAAAAAACGACAAAACTTGGTAACTCTTCAATATGGGAAAACACTAAACTATAACTAAGATGGCGGAATTCACTTCCTGAACATAAGAGGTGTTGCAAAATAAATCTCACAAGTAATGTCGAATTTGGTAGGACAGCTAATATCATCACTCGTGAGAAAACGTCATTTCAACGTACTCTTGGGTGTTTGACTCTTCGAATTTCATTTTTTGCGAAAACTTTTGAATCATGGTGCTGACTCGAACTCAGGTTCGTGTCGCATGTGCTGCCTTCGGAATGGCTCAGAAAAATAGTCGCAGACATGCTACGAGAATTTAAATCTTCCAATCGATACATCGCAATACCAGATTTAATAAATCCGATTAATGCCTCAAAAGTTTTAGAATTGTTGAATTTGAAAGAGTGGTGCGTGAAAAGTGGTGGAATATGGATTGAGAACTCTCCAGATTTAAATCCCACCGAAAATGTCGGAGCTTTCGTTCAGCAATACACAGAAGAAATTTTGGAACTTTGCCTGAATGCGAAGACACAAACGCGAAACTTTGATTCGTATTCTCACTGTTGTGCTCACAGACAGAAACAGACATGTTTGTTGCATTGCTGAAATCTTTTGCAAATCCATTAAAACTCGTGCATGAGAACAATGGTGGCCCAATCAAGCGATATTGATACTTGGAATTACTTTTTTGATTGAATTAAAATCTTATTTTACTTTGTTATGCTCTCGGGGAAAAAAGTGTGATTCATTTTGTAACGCCCCTTACATTGCAGTAGTGGTACATCGTGCGTTCCCGCTATATACTTGTGAAATATAACCACCTTGACAGACAACCCGTGTGAAAACCATTTGAGTCTTCCTATATTAGATTTGGTCCAAAACTGTAATCCTGATAAGCATGTGATTTTGTACTGAGAGATTTTTGTTTGTTTGTTTGTTATTAAGCACAAAGCTACACAAAGGGTTATCTGTGCTTTGCCCAACACAGGTATCGGAACCCGGTTTTTAGCGGTATAAGTCCACAGACATACTGCTGTGTCACAGTGGGAGGGGGTGCTTAGGGAGAGAAAGACATTCAACAGTGCTTGGGCTAAGTCCCTTCATTCAGTAAAAGGATCAGTGCGTTCGTCATTAATGCTGTGAGATGCATGGTCTGATTGCTTTTAGAATTTCAGAAATATCATAGGATGTATTAACTTGAAGTTTGCAATCGTAACTTTTGCTATAAAAAAGCCATAAATTTGACCACTGGTTTTCCTCTTCTAAACATCTGACCAGTGACCTAAGCATGACTTCCAGGTCACACTTTAAAATGAAAGACAATATGTTCTTAAGTTCAGGCTGAAAAACGTGACCTACCAGACACCAACACAGGAAAGATCAATGCAGATCAAAGAGCTGCTGCTTGCCTGTCAACCTCCACAATAAATTTAGATGGATTTCCACCCTAAGGAAATAACAATCGAACCATGAAAATAGTTACATTAACCTGGAAGCAGGATCAACCTTAGAGACTCTTCACCCACCTTTCAAAACATTGACACAAGGAAAACAAGACACTACTGTCTAATAAAAGGATACAACAACAACAACATATTGCACTGAAATGACTTGGTGTGTCACCTAAAGGAGGTTGAACAAATTCCTCAACCCTAAAGATGTCTTTTTTTTCCTTCAGATAACTGACAGCCAGTGAAAATTAATAACAACAATATTTCAGTGTCTCATCCCCAAGAAGACTGCACTAACCATATGACTAAGGCAACATTAATCTAAGTGAATTTATTAGTGATGACACGCCAAAAAATGGTCTCTCCTACTTCTGACCTTAGAAACACTGACTGATGGCACCATTGCTAGGCCAAGGCAACAGGGTAAGTAGAAACTGTCTCCCTGATGCAATGGAAAGGAGACCTGTTGGAGGGGCTGAACAAGCCTGGAGGAATGACGTCTCAAAAAAACAACAACATATGTATCTTTAGTTGGATATATATAGGAAATTATATTTTCTATATATTTATACAAGTGTTTTCAAGGTTGTTATGACATCCTCATAAATAAGTTCTGGCAAGGTCGTACACCTTAATCAATCCTATAGCTTAGATAAAAGTTCCATATCACAAAAATCGTTCTATAGGGCTTATACTTGCTTGACTATGTTTCTGTGTCACGCTATCCTGGAATGAAATCATACTCATTTCTAAAGGTGATACAGAGACTTGTACAAGAATTTCAATTGGAGAGTTCCAGTTATCTCTGTTGAATACGCGAGTATATAGGGGGCTCGTTGACGTAGTTAATCTAAGAAATGTGGGATACCGCACAGGGACCTTAGTTTGTATTAACAGTGTTATAACTCATTATTCCTGCTCTTCCTATTCAGACGTGAATAGGATCTTGTCTTTGTTCTGTGGTGAAGTTTTGCTTCTTACCTGCTCTCTACTCTACCATCCAGTATAACAGTGAAATATAAGCTTACCAGTGAGTTAAGACGTACATTCTCCTGTGCTATTAAAAAATGTTCTACTTCAGTTTTCTTGACTTTCGTATTAAGAAATTATTTTTTGTATAACAGTTCCAGAAACTCCATTTTGCACATATTTGAACTTTTCTGTACCAGAATACTACAGAAAGACACAGTAAAACGCTAATACAGTTTGTATACTTTTATGTCTTTATAACCTAGGTAGCAGCAAAATAAAACTTGAGAACGTTTCATCTATTGTTAAATATTGTAAAAAAAACTGATTAAAATATAAAAGCTAACTTAAAAATAATATTTCACGTTATATTTAGCTTCGAAGACATAGAGTCACTTAAATATTTTGTGGCAACAGAAAACGAGTTATTTAATAACAATTTAACAATTTTAACATTAAATTGGATTTAGAAGGTATAATAGACAAGTTTACTTACAGTTCCTTATTAATTTTCACTTAATACTTGCAATATAATGTTTTTTCATCTTATCGAAACGGTCACAGAAATAACTTTCACAAAGTTCGTCTCAAATGTTAATTTCCATGTTTTCAAGAGGAAGATGTTATTTTTTATTAATTGTCAGTCATAAGTAACACTTCCTTTCGAGGTTTTAGAATTTGAATACACTTTTCACTAATTCTTTTAACAAGGAAAAATGTTAGATTTGAGAAATGTTTTAACCAACATCAAATCGATAATCTGGAAAAAACTTTTTAACATGCGAAAATAAATGGTGATAGAAGAACAGACGCGCTATTACAGAATATAAAAATGCCCATATCAAATCTAAAGAAAAAATAAAGAATTATCTTGATAAGTATATAGGAATTATATAAACTTTATCATTATACGTAACACAATAGTAAGGTCGTGAACAACATGCATCCCGATATATGAAAGGATGATTAATTCTCTAAAAGAACATCACCTGGTCATATCTATATTAAAAATAAATAAGACAAATTCGTCCAATACCGTCAATGCAATGTTGGATAACGAGATAGTAATACCTGTGTTATCTATTCAGTAATCATGAGATACTTTGTTTTTATAAGCCACTACAACCCCTATTATTGAGCTAGATTCTACATTCTGTTTAAAAGATTGTTTCTTTGGTAGTGTGTTTTGACTGCAACCTAAACCTACTAAATGTAGTTAGAGAAAGGGGTCGTTTTTCACAGTTCAATATTGTCAGTTGTATATAATAACATGCATAAGTATATATATATATGACGCACGTTGGTTCTATAAAGTCGAATTTGTGTACAATAATATGTATAAATATACATGACGCATGTTGATACTATAAATTCAAACTTTACTGGAAGTATTAATTCAATGATAAACGAATCTTCTAAAAAGTGTTAAATTTTTGTCATAACACAAAGATTTGCAGTACAGTTTCAGCAGTTTCTTGCTAGTTATATTTCAAACAAAACAAACAGTTCATCCTCCTTCAGTTAGTTTCTTATCACGGTTCTTAGAATGGTCTTTTGAATTGACCAAGTCGAATTACTAATAGAGAACAGTATGGAAGACAAGTGAGAAAAATTTAATATTTTAGTAAAGTAATCAACAAAACATAAAATAAAAATAAAATTTTAGTTTTAAAATATAGTAGAAGAGAACGAGAAATGTATTCACTTTGTGTGTAGTTTTATTAAAGATTGGTTACATGCTTACACGAAATAGAAGGACGACAGCATATTTGTGTGTGGTACTTTTAAGCTTCGACGGTCTCAAGCAGAGAAAATGGGTTAGGGTACGCAATCTCCTGTGGTAAAAATAAGCGCTTTGTATTTAATTTGAGTTCTGATCTAACAGTGTGTTAATGTTGAGGCACTCAACCTTGAATACAAAACGCATAGAAACCTTCTATCTTTTATAATACGAGAGAAACCTTGTTATGGTATGACTGTAAACGAAGTCTCAAAATGTGTAGGTTTTAGTTTTGTTAGAAATATACACATGTTTATCAGCTTTCAGTGTCCAATATGTACGACATACAATACAAAAGAAATGCTGTTCAAAACACGTTGTTTAAGGAACAGTTACAAAAAAAAATAAATAGATAAAGATTTTTCTTAAATAATCTTTAATTTTCGACCATATTTCTTTGTTGCGTTTGTACTTAGAAGATTTATGGCACTAAGGTTATGGGTCGTAGTTTCTAATTTTAAATTATTAACCAGAAAGAAAGCAGCCAGTCACAAGCATCCTGCCATCCAACATCAGGGATTGACTGTCACTCTCATAACGCACCCATATTACGCATAGTTGGGAAATATGCTGTGATAATGCAGAGGTTCGAACCCTATTCGCCAGCTTCGGAGTTTTACCACTGGGCAACCAGCGCCCTTATTTATCGCAAACGAGTACGTTTGAAATATCACAACAACAATGCATCAGTTTCGTCTGCGATATTTTGTTCTAAATCATTATAAAAATAAAGTATAGAAGAGATATGATACAACAGCACAGTGATAATGATTAAGTGTGAAAAATAAAGCAAAAGGTTAAAGACTTGGATTTAGAACTGCCCTTCAGTGTGCTGCATACTAAGGTTGGATAAATTCATGGAAATATTTGTAACTTCAGTAGGCACGTGAAAGACACTCTAAAAATAAACAAATAGAAATTGAACACACATTTTGATTCCCAAACATTTAGAGTGTGTGCGTGTGTACAGGGTTACCCAATCTAGCTATACTATAGATCCAGACAGCATATCTTTTAGGGAGAACCTGATGAACTTTGAAATAAGGAAACATCTAGTAGGTCTACCTGGAATCAACACTACACAACTTGATGCTGCAGTCTCTAAGGTGATTTAACACGGACTGCGACTAGGAGAACGGAGTGCATAACGAGTTATAAGATGTTATTCAGACAGCCACATTGTGTAACGAATCAAAGTATATGCAACTTTAAAAAAACGTTAGCAGCCAGTGTAAGTTGTACGAATCGAGTTTAGTCACTAACATACTTGAGCAGCAACTAATAAAACAGTAATAGCTCAGAGAAATTCATATTTATACAAGTAGTTGTGTCATGACACCAATAAGATACCACGCCAAGGCAACTAACAAGACAGTAATTACTCAAAGAAACTCATATTTGTACAAGTAGTGGTGTAATGACCTCACTGGGATACCACAACAAGGCAATTAATAAGACAGTAATTACTCAAAGAAACTCATATTTGCACAAGTTGGGGTGTAAGGACTTCACTGGGATACCACGACAGGGCAATTAACAAGACAGTAATTACTCAAAGAAACTCATATTTGCACAAGTTGGGGTGTAAAGACTTCAATAAGATACCACGGAAAGGCAACTAACAAGACAGTAATTACGGATAAATTCAAAGAACTGGTGTAAAACATTGGTTAAAATATTCATTCGCTCAGCGTTTTAAACACAAAATATAAAATATAAATTCTGAGATCGTCAAAGGTCTCAAATAACAGACTACATACGTTTCAACGTATCCACATCATCCTCAGGAGTGTAGAATACAAGCTATGGATACAAACCATTTATACCTTTAAAATTTGTCAAGTGACCCATATTACTAGATCATTTACATACAAAAGTACCTTGAAGAAGGTTATAATATTATCGAAAAAACGTCACGTCATCTGTAGATTTCACGTCCTGCCAACCCCTCATCCTTATTCAAAATATCATAATTATTTTTGCGGTGTTGAATTATTTCTATAGATTCGCTTATATATATATATATATATGTGTGTGTGTGACCCACAGTGGCACAGTGGTATGTCTACGGACATACCACGCTAAAAACCGGGTTTCGATACCCGTGGTGTTAGAGCACATATAGCCCATTGTGTAGCTTGGTGCTTAACTTCAGACAAACAAATATATACATATATAGCCGTCATATTATTCAATTGAGCCAAAATTAATTTTCTCCCACATAATAATATGACCAGTAAGATTAACAAGTTCGGCGAGCGGAGAATTTTCAGTTTTAATATTTCTCTTGTATTCGTTTATTCGAAATTTCATATTTTTTTCTAGTTTGACCGTTATATACGCAACCACATTCACATTCAATTTTTTACATGTATTTATTACATCTTTAGTATTATATAATATCTGACTAGTTTTGTTCATAGGTTTATAGGTCGGGAAGATATTGATTCCGGTTTTGAAATTTCTGTAAGGTTTGACATAATAAATGTGAAACATGTGAGATAAATAATATTCCCTTTTCATTGATTTTGTGAAACGTTGACTTTAGCTTTCTTTTTCGATCGCCCCCCAATGGCTCTGCGGTAAGCCTGGAGGTTTACAAAAAAAATTAATAAAAACTTCTCCTGTCCCTAAATAATTCACAGTCTTCACTTGATTTAAACTTATTTTAATTTAACTATTTCATTCGTGCCACATTTTCATTTTCTCATGTTATATTTGTATATTCAGATTGTTTACTTGTTATGTATATCATATTTCTATTGTAATTACAAATTTTGTTTGTTTGTTTTGTGCCTATAGATTACTGATGATAGAATTTTGATGATTCTGAAACGTTTAATAAATGTTTCCTATTATCATTAAGTTACGTTTTCTGGAAAATGAGTCGATCATAGACTTTAGTTTTGAAAGGGAGTGTTGTTCTCACTTAGCTTGGAAAAACGTCAAATGTTTGTCCTTTCCAAAAGCATTTCGTTTTGTTGGGAATTCTGCGCACATACATTTTTGCCGAATAAATCTAAATGCGGAAATTTACAGTGAGGACCAATCTTTTGTTGTAAGAAGGCGATCTTAACGTTATACAGTTCTAAACATTGTTCAAAGGGCGTTTTTAACTTTATACAGTTCTAAACATTGTTCAAATGGCGTTCTTAACTTTATACAGTTCTGAACATTGTTCAAATGGCGTTCTTAACTTTATACAGTTCTAAACATTGTTCAATAGGCGTTCTTGACTTTATACAGTTCTAAACATTGTTCAAAAGGCGGTCTTAACTTTATACAGTTCTAAACATTGTTCAAAAGGCGTTCTTAACTTTATACAATTCTAAACATTGTTTAAAAGGCGTTCTTAACTTTATACAGTTCTAAACATTGTTCAAAAGGCAGTATTAACTTTATACAGTTCTAAGCATTGTTCAAAAGGCGTTCTTAACTTTATACAGTTCTAAACATTGTTTAAAAAGCGTTCTTAACTTTATTGTTACCTAAGATTTATCGGTTTTCCGGTTTTGGACTCCACTATTTTGAAACACAGTGTTTCTTTTTTCACCATAGGAACGTTATATTTTGTATAGGATAGTTTAAAAAGCCTCTATCTTTGTTTCCACGGTAATTACATGCATTTCCATTGCTATAATGTCCCATTTGATGCTTTATAAACGAGTTAATCAATTTTACTTCTACAGACGTAACAGTTTATAACTAGTAAACCTAACGACGTTGCCTACTATTCAACCTGTATTCAGTTTTATTCTTACTTGTTGTTTTTTATACAGAACCATTAAAGAAGAAGAATAAGCCGAATAATGAATCAGTAAACCATTTCCATTTAAAAAACTCGTTTAATACAAAATGAAAATTTTCTTCTTTTACGGTCGAACTACATTTTCAGTTGTTACTCTAAAGGTATAATTATCTGAATTGTATTTTATTTTATCTCTGTGAAAGGAAAACATATTTATATTATATTAATAAGGTGTCCGAAACAAAGCTCTAAAGAAAAAATGTTTTGGTTTATATAATATTTATACTCCCTGTTTAAAAGGAGGTAAAGAATCTGCAATGTAAGGCAATGAGAAATATTTCCATATTCAGTTGGTTGGCAGGAGGTCTGATAATGATGTGTTATATGTTTATGGTTTGTTTGCGGTATGTAACCTGTGTACAGTTTGTTAGTAACGTAGGAATTGTTTTTGAGAAAAGCTCTTAAAATTCGAAACATTTCTGATATGTACGAGTCAGGGAGACATTTTTGGTGAATTGATTTCCTAAAAAAACTTTCAGTACATCTTTTTTTTTCTCTGTTAAATACTGAATAGAGATTTTAACCCTTTGCGATATCTGAAATCTGAATTGTCCACTAGCATGGCCACATTTGCACTACTTTCCAGGCTCAAAAGGAGTAGACCCCACACCCTTCATCCAAATTACCACACAAAACACCACGGTGATCGCATATGTTACGCAAGCACCACATCTGGGTCTTCATCTCTATAAAGCCGGTATATCCACAGTTTTCGATAGAGAAGACCGAAGAAGGCATACACCACCGATGTGTCCAAAAGTATCTATGTTGTGATGGTTTCTGCCCGAATTTTTTGACAAAAATTCCCCAAGTCGGTTGCAGGAATTTGTTTGGTGTGTGAAAGATGATACAGCAGCAGTTGTTGTAGTAGAGCAGCAGGGGGCAGTAGTAGTAATATTAACAGTAGCAGAGATACGCAGTATAAGGTGAGCTCTTAAATGACTATTAAATCAGATGTTTTGTGTTTGCAGAACTGTAATGTTTAGAGTATATTATAACACACTATCACAGTTTTTACGTTATTTAAAAGTCACAAAATAGTGAAAAATTATCGATATTTTGTTGCACTTATGTTTAGCTCGGATGTGACATAGCAAATCACGTGACCTGATGACTGATATGGAGTCTTGATTAAAAAGCTGCAGCTGTCATCCTGCACTGAATCAAACTGGTTTTTAGATTAAAAGTAGAGATATAGTTCGAGAATGATAACCTTGAGATCTAACCTTATCAATCCGAGCCTCTGGAAGGGTTTTCTACTCAAGATTCACAGAGTGAGAAGTATAAATATTCTTTATTCTTCAGAAGATACTGAGGCAGAGGAAGAAGTAAACAGGAAACGACTTCGTAACACTGATTGGTTAACGCGTTACAGATCTTATCATAATTTGGTTGTAATACTCCATTTTACACTGGTTCCCGCTGATAAGGTGCTGATAGCATATACAACTCACTAGTTCCATACATGTTTACAAAAATAACAAACAAAGAAAGCAGTATTCCATTGAGTAGGAGCAGCCTAATATTTGATAATGGGTTTCATTGAGTAGAAGCAAGAAGATTATGACAAACAAGCAGATGCCATCAGATACCAGGTTTATAATTTGCGATTAGCAGGTAGTTCAACATTTTGATTTAATGAGACATTATTGCTATTATTATTGTTAATTGGATCGGATTGGCCCTGTGGCAGAGCTTTGAATTTCAGATATGGCGAGCCAGGTTCGAATTCGTGCGACATCACAACATATTTTCATAGGTGCGTTATAATAGTGGCAGTAAGTTCTTTATTGCGCTTTTTTGATTATAGGGTGTTGCTGACTGGCTATCTTTCCTCTCTTCAATTGTTCAAAATTATGGACAGCAGCAGATCAACTTAGTAGCTTTGTCAAAAATACAAGAAAAAAAGTTGTTATTAATTTAGCTGGTGTATTTATCCAAGGCTTAACATTATTATAATTAATAATAATAATTATCAACTTCAGATTGCAGGAGCACATGGGAAATGAAAAACAATGTTCAAGCGAAAATATCGGTTTGATGTAAAAAAAAAAAAAGAATAATTAATGTGAACTATCATTAACCAAATTATTTTAATATTTTTATTCAACAAATATAAATATAGTTATATTAAGAAAGACAGGAAATGCAAGGTCTTACCTCACGATGTTGGTGTTTTCTTTGTTCATACAATTTTCTAGGTCTGGTACTCTGTCGGTTAACTGTCATTGCTGACCGTAACTACACTTCATTGTTTTTGTCTCCATTTGCTCCTGTAGTTTTAGACTTAAATATGCTTTTACTTTAGAATATTGTTGGTATGACATCTGGTATAAATTTATCACATCCTCCTTGATAGTCAATTCCAGCCAGATCGTCCACCTGTTTTTACAGCAGTCACATTCAAAGTGGTCCGAAAATACCCTACTGTATTTGGTTGGAGTGAAATTAGCCTAATTAATTGTACGTGTAAAAATCTGTCTTCTTACAGGATCCGCTGGAAAATCAAAGAAACTAATCCTTGAAGCGTTTTTGTTTCTGACAGCATACCCATAAACTACACTATACACCATCTTGCCAATGAATTCTCAAAAGGACTATTATATCTCCTCACACTAAAGCCAATGGCTGTTGTGACAGTTGGTTTTGACTCCCGTGACGTAATCCGTAGAAGTTAGCCAAGTGTTTTCCGAAAATACTGATATTTGAAACACACCAAAATATCGATAGTTCTTCACTACTTTTTTTGTCCTTTGGCTTACATTAAAAAAATTGTGACAGTAGACATGTTATAATAAATTCTAAACATTACACTTCCGCGAAATAAAGTCGATTCATAAATCATTTAAATTTCAAAACCTCTCTAATATGTATGATTTACTACTTCTTGCAACATTAAGAAACTATAGAAACTGTTGTATTAGGAGCGCTTTTGAAATTGAAAGACGTCTGGTATGTACGATTTAATACATCTGATAACATTAAGAAAACTTTAAGGTGTGAACAATGTTTCATAAACAAATAGTCGCGGGTTCGAATACCCGTCACACCAAACATGCTCGTCCTGTCAGCCGTTGGGGCGTTATAATGTGACGGTCAATCCCACTATTCGTTGCTAAAAGTATAGCCCAAGAGTTGGCGGTGGGTGGTGATGACTAGCTGCCTTCCCTCTAGTCTTACACTGCTAAATTAGAAACGGCTAGCGCAGATAGCCCTCGTGTAGCTTTGCGCGAAATTCAAACAAACACTAAACAAATAGTTTGTTAACGATATGTTGTACCTGTACAATTTAGTAATTTCCCCGAAAGGGGGCAGAAGGCTGATTTACGGGTCACCTGTTTTAACCAGTTGCACCACTATACAGTGGTATGCTGTCTGTCACTCACTCAGTCAGTTAGTAGACACTAAAATGAAGTCACATAAGGAACACTTAACGTTGGAATTTGTTCTATCGTGACGTCAGTAAAATGTACGCATGTCATGAATTACGACAAGAATTATATACTCTGTAAGCTACAATACAGCATGGCATATGAACTTCAAAAGCAAGAAATAGAAATATTTATTACTCTGAATTTTGGTTTTATTTACCATTGAAACAGGACACGTTTACGGTTATTTTTCTCCCTCATTTATGAATTATTTGCTTTTAAATGTATTTATGACATATCGTGTACATCTTCATGTGTTATACATGTGTAATTGTTATTGGTACACAGAAAACAATAAAAAGTTGTTAATGATACTTCATATATTTTTATTCTGATAATAATGTGTTATCTGTGTGTTTTGTTTGCGGTATGTAACATGCGTACAGTTTCCTAGTAATGTGTGATGCTTATATAATTTGTTAAAGACGTCTGATACAAGTGTGGTTTGTTTAAAAGCGTATAATAAATTTAATGTGTACTCGCTGTGTGTTATGTAAACATAATTCACCTGTGATATTAAAAACATGCAGGATCAATAGTAAAAGGCTTTAATGAAAAAAGAAACCTAATAACCTGAGTGCTTTCGGTAAGACTTTCTGATCAAAAATGACAAACCGATCGACTTATTAAGTGAAAGTTTGTTTGTTTTGGAATTTCGCGCAAAGCTACACGAGGGTTATCTGCGCTAGCCGTCCCTACTTTAGCAGTGTAAGACTAGAGGGAAGGCAGCTAGTCATCACCACCCACCGCCAACTCTTGGGCTACTCTTTTACCAACGAATAGTGGGATTGACCGTCACATTATAACGCCCCCACGGCTGAAAGGGCGAGCATGTTTGGTGGGATGCGGATTCGAACCCGCGACCCTCAGATTGTGAGTCGAGCACCTTATCCACCTGGCCATGCCGGGCCGTTCAAGTAAAAGACATCAGACTTAGCGAAGCTTTCAAATCATGGGTATTTTCAAGTATTAAAACTCAACAGGGAGACGGTACCAGTACTCTAAGTGATGTGACGGATTTATTATTATATATATATTTTGATATCGATGTTTGTTTAAATGTAATTTATATTTAGAAATGTACATAAATTATACTGTTAAATATGTATTGTGAAACTCCCGCCTATTCTCTAAAGTTGTAGAAGATTTTCGAGTGTAAGAATCAACAATATATGTGTATACGTAAATGCTAATGTAGCTTTGTGTTGTTACGCAATCTGAATTTTTGAGAAACTCTCCACACGCCTATAAATATAACCAACGCGACGCGCCAAAAAACAGTATCTATTATTCGGTTGCTGTAATTCGTGTGTTATAAACTTCGTAAGCTAAAACTGTGATCAACGCTTATTAATCGGGAACTTCGGATATTTGACCAGGAACGTTTATAAATTTCGAACATTACAAACCATTTTTTACGAACAATATTAAGGAGAGGGCAGTGTTGCGTCAGCGAGTCACATGACTACAGTGACGCCACGTTTCTAGAACTATCATGTACTTTGGCGAATGCTCTAGTATTTACTAGATAGGGTAGGCTGGTATATATAAGAGGGGGAAAACGTGACGCGGAAGGTAACGTAATGTGTGTGTAGACAGTGAGTAATTGATCTGCAGTCAGAAGTATTATTGAGCACGTTCGTTGTTATAGCGTTTGTTTAGCGCGATTGTTGAAGTTGAGTGTATCGG
>NW_013665937.1:437148-439647 GCF_000517525.1 Limulus polyphemus | reverse complement strand
AACGGTGAAGCTCTTGATGGAGCTTCTACCACTGATGTGACTGTTACCGATGAAGGGACATTTACTGATGAAGCAGATGAACCCCACATGAAGCAGAAGCCAACAAAACGGAGACCAGTACGGAAGAAGATACGTCCCGTAAAATTAAGAGACTTTGTTGAATTGTAATCTTGTGTTTGTAATTCTGTACAGTTAATTAAGTTATTGTTAATTGTTATTGGTTTATTATATGTGGTTATTGTTCGGGACGAACAATATTAAGGAGAAGGGCAGTGTTGCGTCAGCGAGTCACATGACTACAGTGACGCCACGTTTCTAGAACTATCATGTACTTTGGCGAATGCTCTAGTATTTACTAGATAGGGTAGGCTGGTATATATAAGAGGGGGAAAACGTGACGCGGAAGGTAACGTAATGTGTGTGTAGACAGTGAGTAATTGATCTGCAGTCAGAAGTATTATTGAGCACGTTCGTTGTTATAGCGTTTGTTTAGCGCGATTGTTGAAGTTGAGTGTATCGGTTAAGTTATATTCAGAAAGAATAAACCAGTTTTTATTAAGAAAGAACTTGTGTCGCTTAAGTTTCGTCGGAACGAAGTTACGGGAAATGAATTAACAAACGGAGACGTAACAGTACTTTTACGAAAACATTACCTAACGTCATCGGTGGAAACTCGACCTGTAATCGGCGTGTGATCAGCGAGAAATACAGGGTTAGCTAGCTCCCTGTTAAGTGAATTATACCTACATCAACTCGAAATTTACTCGCTCATCGTGAATCCTCGATAAGACATCAAGGAAGTTCCAGACTAGAAAGAAGACTTTACATTGTTTGTAAGTTTGTAAAACTTTTGTTTATAAATCATTGTGTGTAATAACTATTTGTAATAACTGTTATTGTAAATTGTATTATTGTTTGTTTATTAAAACATTTGTATAAAAAAAGAAAACTGTGTGTATCAATCTTGTTGGCAAATATTTAACTACTGAATTTAAATTATCATTTATCTCGGTTTCATACCATTCGAAATTGTAATACGTAACAGTGACTATAAACAAATGAAGAAATTCACGAACAAAACCTTAACGCATAAACACTGGTTTCTGAGATGGGAATCTGAGGTATGATCCATTCTCCAAATACATTTTCCTTTGCAGTGCATAGTACTATATACACCCACCTCTTCCTTATTGATATGGTGACGTCGTCCGTATTTCACCACTCTTAATTCAATTTTTTGCATAGTTTAATGAAGTTTTAAAATCTTCCCACCCACACGTTACTCTTTAACTATATAGATGTCAAATATACGTGTAGTTTGTTAAGGATATTTCATCTTCGTAAAGTTTGTTAACGAAGGTGATATACGCATAGTTTATAATGATGTGTAACATATGCATTGCTTACTGAGGATGTTTTATCTTCGTACAGTTTACTAATGATGTTGATATAAATGTAGTTTATTGGGAAGTTTAATATGTAAATATTATGTGACGTACTGTCTACCATAATAGCGTCATTTTTTTAAACAAGGATAATATAACTAAAAGTTTGACTTTTAAACAGTGCACTTGGTCTCTTTAGCCTAACTCTACCGTTAGCACGGTTAGACGCCGTCATTCCTACTTGTATGTGCTGAGAGGCCAAGATCACAACACGTGTGTCACTCTATTAAATAAACTGTGCTTCTCACGAGTACAAATTGATATTTGTGATACATTTCAGTTTCCAAGGTTACACGGTGTTTTCTGCTATTGACACATACTTATGTACATACTAAAAAAACTAACTTTAAATCAATAATTCCCTGAATAAATTGAACTCCGATCAAGATACTTGTGGAAAAAAAAGGGAATATTCTCGTTTCATCTATTGGGATGTAATTTATTGAACGAATCTGATTCCGTGTAACTAAATAAGGCTTTCTTAAGTAGGAAGAAAAATGTAATTTCGATCCATAAAATACGTTTGTTGATAAATTTAAACACGGAGATTCTGTTTCTTACAAATAAGCTTTATTTTACTAATCGATTTAATAATGATGATACAGTTTCAATGTAAAAAAAAATGCTTAAATCGGTTATTTCAAGTATCACAAATAATATTGTACACACAACATTCTAATAATGGCAAAGAAAAAGCTTGAGAAAAATTTTAAGAAATATTGAACAGAGAAATAATTAAATCTTGAATCAACTTAAATTTTGTTTATTTGCTGTCTTAAATACGTTCTTTAAAGAACAAATTGGTGTGATCAAAATAGGATTACAATACTTGCCAAAAGAGCGCGTGGAGGTTCGTATTGTTGCGTCATCGAGGTCACGTGACTGGTGTGGCGCCCTCTAGTTTCTAGAACTATCTTGTTCTTTCAGGAATGCTCTAGTATTTGCTAGATAGGGTAGGCTGGTATATAAAAGAGGGGAATGTAATGTGTGCGTGGAGAGTGAGTAATTGAACTGCAGTCACAAGGTATTGTTGAAGTTAACGTTCGTTCGTTAC
>NW_013665937.1:435818-436257 GCF_000517525.1 Limulus polyphemus | reverse complement strand
CGTTAGTTAGTACGTCTACAAAATCCAACATGTGTTCAGGCGTTGGTTAGTACATCTACAAAACCAACACGTGTTTGGGCGTGAATTAGTACTTCTACAAAAACCAACATGTGTTTGGGCGTTACTTAGTACATCTCAAAAACCAACATGTGTTCAGGCGTTGGTTAGTACATCTACAAAACCAACACGTGTTTGGGCGTGAATTAGTACTTCTACAAAAACCAACATGTGTTTGGGCGTTACTTAGTACATCTACAAAACCAACACGTGTTTGGGCGTGAATTAGTACTTCTACAAAAACCAACATGTGTTTGGGCGTTACTTAGTACATCTACAAAACCAACACGTGTTTGGGCGTGAATTAGTACTTCTACAAAAACCAACATGTGTTTGGGCGTTACTTAGTACATCTACAAAACCAACACGTGTTTGGGCGTGA
>NW_013665937.1:416476-434979 GCF_000517525.1 Limulus polyphemus | reverse complement strand
TCGTTAAAGTTTCGTTGGAACGAAGTTACGGAAAAATCAATTAACAAACGGAGACGTAACAGTATGAAGGTTCACGGACGTACTTGACATACAATTATCGAAAGCCGATGATCCGAACGATTTTAGAACGTTGAACATTTTTATCAGAGGTGGAATTGAAGTATCCAGCTGCAGCTCTTTAGAGCTATGATTAACACTTCTTACAGCTGAGTATAAAAACAACTGCAATTATCTGTCACATTATTAACTGGTGCGATATCTCGATGACTTCCGGGAAAGCAGAGAAGTTCGGGCCCGCAAAAAGAGGAAGTTTGTGGATCTCGTTTGCGGGTGTGTTTTCCAATGGATGTGACGGTTAGGCCACAGAGAATAAAACAGGACACGCATATTTACACAAGGAACCAACCTTTAATTTAAATATTGACAGTTTACAGAAAAACAAAGTACTATTACACAATGGAGAGCACGTCATCTTGTGTTTGTTTGTTTGTAATTAAGCACAAAGCTACACAATGGGCTATCTGTGCTCTGCCCACCACAGGTATCGAAACCCTGATTCTAGCGTCGTAAGACCGCAGACATACCGCTGTGCTACTGGGGGTGGGGCATGATCTTGTGTTTATGTGTGTACTAAAAATAAAAAAGGAATGAAACTAGCAACAGAGACAAAGACTTCGTTAAATAACAGGCTCTGGCTACCGCGTGTGCTTCCACCTGTAACCTAGGCCAACGTGTGACAATAAAAGAACTACAAGCAGAGAGTGCCTCCTGGTTACAATGTAACACAATAAGTTAAAACTCGAACCAATCTTAGTAAATAACAACGATAAAAAGGCGTAATTTAAATGGAAACCTAGGCTACGTTGTCCCGTGTGGCAAGGTATACATTATTTCCTCACTGGTGAACGCAAACACATATTTAAACACTTAACTAAATTATAGGCGAAAGTGAAACGGCGCCCGCACAATCGAAAATGAAAATTAAATTTAACATTACAAGAGAACTTGAAAATAAAATTAAAACCACATACACACATAGATACAAACCTGTTACTAGCAATCGAAAGTGAGAACTTCAAGAGTTATCACTTAGAAGTGAAAGCTAGGAAAAGAACGTGTGAAATTCTAATGAAAAACTGGTAAAATCTATGTAAATCTGGTGCACAACTGCATAAGTACTAGGTGAATTCCTGTACAAATCTGTAAAATATCTGTGTGAAAATGTGCGTAAAATTTGCTCTCTCAGTCCTCAATAATATTTTAGATACAAAAATAAACCTTCAAAATTCTGGCACAATAAAACCGTGAATGGTGCCTGACCAATCAGTTGGCCAACGGAATGCGAAGATAACAGACGAGTCTACCCGCAATTACTATCCAATTCGCCAACAAGAATAACTCGGCGTGCTAATTAAAGAGTACGTGCCTAATATTCACTTGACCTAATTAGCCGTAGGAGAAAGTTAAAGTTAGAAGCCCCTTTGAGCAACATTATATTCAAATTTTAAGGGAAACAGTGAAAAAAGAAAAGAAATTTAACTTTAAACTAAAAGAAATTGAAAATGTAGTACATCCCGGTAATACACTAAGAAGTAATTACGCAACAAACCCACACCTTCTTAACCTCTTTAATCAACTTACTGGGTGTTTATGGCAGATGTCAGTTTTCTTTCTGTGTGTACGCTCAGCGGGTGCTTACAGTAAACACAAAACAAGCAGAAAAGACTATTGATTTTCAGGCTTAGCTCATTAAGCACGTCCAGGGCAACACAGCAAGTTACTTATAATTCAAGCCCTTTGCCTATCAAAGTTGACAAAAATATCGAGTTTAATGTGCGCACGTGTATGTGTATCTATTAATAAGTATTCTCTAACGACAATTCATAGAACTGAAAAGATCCATTCCCACCTAAAATCTAGTAATTGATTAGGCTATCTCAACATCAGACTCATAGTTCAGACTAGCAATGATTTTCACGCTATTAGTCTCTATGAATTTTTAAAAAGTGAGAATAAATAATCACATCAGAAGCTCAAATAACCGTTTATCTTAGTCATCCAACTTTCGTGAATCTATTTAAATAGATGTTCACCTTTACTTTAGAACAATCTAACCCTGTACCAGTTATTATTTTAATGCAGCTTCAAAGAAATCGTACATTCAATAAACAAAGTGTCGTGTATTCGGTCGTTAGTTAGTACATCAACGAAAACCAACACATGTTCGTGAGTTGGTTAGTACATCTACAAACACCAACATATATTCGGGCGTTAGTTAGTATATCTACAAAATCCAACATATGTTTGGGGGCTAGTTAGCACATCTAAAAAAACCAACATGTGTTTGGGCGTTAGTTAGTACATCTACAAAATCCAGTACGTGTTCGATCGTTAGTTAGTACGTCTACAAAATCCAACATGTGTTCGGGCGTTAGTTAGTACATCTACAAAAACTAGCATGTGTTTGGGCGTTAGTTAATACATCTACAAAATCCAACATGTGTTTGGGCGTTACTTAGTACATCTACAAAAACCAACATGTGTTCAGGCGTTGGGTACTAACTAACGATCGAACACGTATTGGTTTTTGTAGATGTACTAAGTAACGCCCAAACACATGTTGGATTTTGTAGATGTATTAACTAACGCCCAAACACATGCTAGTTTTTGTAGATGTACTAAGTCTACAAAATCCAACATGTGTTCGGGCGTTAGTTAGTACATCTACAAAAACTAGCATGTGTTTGGGCGTTACTTAGTACATCTACAAAAACCAACACGTGTTCAGGCGTTGGTTAGTACATCTACAAACACCAACATGTATTCGGGCGTTAGTTAGTATATCTACAAAATCCAACATATGTTTGGGGGTTAGTTAGCACATCTACAAAAACTAGCATGTGTTTGGGCGTTAGTTAGTACATCTACAAAATCCAATACGTGTTCGATCGTTAGTTAGTACGTCTACAAAATCCAACAAGTGTTCGGGCGTTAGTTAGTACACCTACAACAACTAGCATGTGTTTGGGCGTTAGTTAATACATCTACAAAATCCAACATGTGTTTGGGCGTTAGTTAATACATCTACAAAAACCAACATGTGTTTGGGCGTTACTTAGTACATCTACAAAAACCAACATGTGTTTGGGCGTGAATTAGTACTTCTACAAAAACCAACATGTGTTTGGGCGTTAGTCTGTATATCTACAAAAAAACAATGTTTGGTTGTTAATTAATATATCTACAGCACCCAACATGTGTTTGGGCGTTGTTTGGTACGTCTACAGCACCCAACATGTGTTTAGTATGTCTGCAAAACCCAGGAGCTCATTCACCCCAGAGAAAGTTGAACAATAGGTCGACCGAACCTACATGTAATCAAAATCTTACGACTTACACACTTCACAGTAAACAACGAACGAAGAATATATTCAGTGAAAAAATAATTAGCTCAAGCGTTATATGACTTTGTACGTTTGGAAATAAGTCAAGAACAAAAACTAATTTTAAAATAACATGTAACTGTTCTCAAAGTGAATGAAAACAATACATTAGTATTACGATTTTCAGAGAATTCTCTTGTTGTGGAAATGTGACTTCAAGAAAACACTGATTTATGAATGTGAAGAAACAGTTTCGTGATTTAATTTCTCCGATTGGTACTGTATTTAAGATGAACTATTAATAGCGACATGCATTTGGTTTTATTAAAAACATATTCATATTTAAAGTGAAATCGATTGATTTATTTTCGAAAGATATTTTAAAATGAAACAAGTTTGGAGGTCGTCGAGAACTTTCATTATTTATAATTATTTCTCTTTGAGTTACATATTTCTCTGTAAAACAATACATTCTGGATTTCTACCACATCAAATAATCATATTGGATGTTGACGTAAAAGAGCTTAGTTCTCCAATATTTAAAATACATTTTGGATGTGTATATATATTCAATTGAAACATTAAGCATGTAAAATAAGAGAGATACTTTAGATCCAAGTACAGAAGGAATATTGTATATGGATATATTCTAAATAGTTTATGTTGTTGTATTAGCTACTGTTTTCTTCAAAATAAACTGTAAGATGTTTTGTGTAACTGAAATAACCAAAACGACAAAGTATTCGGTGTAGAAAACTTTTCTTCTGGCATAAAGACATGCGCAGGTTTGAAAAGAAACCTCAGTGGTCGGAACGTCAGTATTTCTTTGTGAAATATGTACCTTGTTGGGTGTAGCCTACCCGTTTCCATGGCAACAATAATCAACAAACACGTCTTTCAATAACCTTTGCATATTTGTGTTTATGTTCAATTCAATAACTTACACGGTGGTGTTTAACACGCAAGCAAACATTAAAGGGGCTATATTATACTCAGTATTCCGTCTTTCTTAGTAGTAAGAAACAGTTCGAACAACCAGTTGCTCACAAGTTAATTTTCCAAGCTTATAATCAAATATATAGAGACCCTTAACACAGAAACTTCTAGAAGGCTGGATATTTGGTAAATATTTCAAGTTATCAAACAAATTTAGAATCATATTGAAAACTGGTGTTTTCTGGTGGTGAATCGCACAAGTAAAAGTGATTTATTGTTAACTTCAGCAGTTCCTGGTGGTGAACTATACAAATAGAGATGATGTATCGTTAACTTCAATTGTTTCTGTATTGAGTTGTAAAATGCTTCAAATGCTCTTTAAATAATTGTACCAACTAGTTAGTAAATTGTTCTAAGACAAATTTTAATTTTTGTTCTAGGGATAAAGAAAAAAATATTAGCTTTCTTCAAAGAATCATTAGCTTCATTAGATCAGCTACATAATGTGGAGGCGATGCCAATCGAAGTGTTGTTATAAAAGACGCTCACGAGTCGAACCTATTGGAGATGATCAGCACACAGAAGAGGAGAACAGAACAATCAAGACATTGAAGCCACTTTCATACTTTCAGATTATCTTTGGAATAAACCCAGCTGATTTCGTCACTGATGTGTCTGTTCGAAATACCCGAGTGCCCGTTGGGTCCGCTTCTTACTCTTTGGTTCTGGTTCTCTTAACCCTTTACGGTGTTGTCGTCAGCGCTTTTCGATACAGATTGGTTGAAAACAACCTGTCATTAATATCCATTATTAAAGCCTTCGACGTCCCTTTCTATTTCTTACTCATCCTGGTTCTCCGGGTAACCATAATTCGCAATTCTGGAAAGTACTTTAACGTCCTAGAGGTTCTTCATGACGCAGAAATTCAGCTGAGAGATTTCTTGATATTTCCGCGTCTGGCTGCCCACACTGGATTTCTAGCTGTTTTTGTAACGCTGATGGCACTAGCTGAAGGAGTCTTCTACTTGCTGACCCTTTACTACAAATATAACCTAAACGTCAAAGATCCTTTGGTGATGTTTCAGAATGTTACCCACCAGATATTCATAATTCCAGATGCTACTGGATTGCAAGGCACAATACTGGGAGCCACCGCTGCTGGTGCGTATGTGTTTAGTCAAGGAGCAATTGCTATAGCTGAAGCGACCCTATTCATCTTGGCTCTCCTGATTTCCAAGGCTATGAGAGAAGTTAAAGAAGTTCTAGAAGATGAAGAGCCGATAGTGTGGAAAGGAGAACGACTGGAGAGATTCCGTCTGGGACATTGGTTGCTTACCAACGCTGTAGATAAGATCAACGAGTCTATCTCTTCTGTTGTTATCATTATTTTTCTTGAGGCTTTGTACGTTTTAGTTGAACTGTATTTTGGCATCAGTATGGGTCTCACAAACACCTCCTGCTTCATCTATCTGCGATGTCTGACGTATGGTATTCGTTTCTTAATTATTACTATGATGATTGCCGAGATACCTCGTAAGGTAAGTATACTTTTCATACAAGTTGAAGAATTGATTTCAGATGGGAAAGTAATAAAAAAAAAAAAAGTTTTTTTTATCAGACCAAACTGATATTGCAAAATGTTTACATTGTTTTATATACAGGCCTCTCATTAGTGTTGATTGACATTGCTAGTGTTTACAGGGTTCTTATTAGTTTCAACTGGTATTGCTAGTGTTTATATTGCTTTCTATAAAGGTTCATATTAGTTTCGAATGACACTGCTAGTGTCCATATTGCTTTCTATAAAGGTTCTTATTAGTTTCGATTGGCATTACAAATGTTCACATCGCTTACTACACAGGACTCTCATTAGTTTTGAAATGGCATTGTTAGTGTTTACTAGCTGCATGTACAGAGCTCTTATTAATTTCGACTGGCATTGCTAATGTTTACATTGTTTTATATACTAGTTTCTTATAAGTACTTTTCGTTGAAGAGCAATAATTCCTGGTAGACATAAGAACACTATTTATGTCAGCTATGGCCTGTAATCAATACTTAACATTTGTTGGATTGTTAAATAAAGGATACATAAGTTACAGCATACTGGTATCTTTCGTAGATTCGTCTAACATACGGGTCTACGAACGGCTAGTACATTTTATCTCATGCATTCCAGGCGAGTCTACGGAAGACGTTAGTACTCTGTATCTTTCGTATCGTAGACGAGTCTACAAATGTTACGTGTACGCTGCATTTTCAGTATTCTAGACAAGTCTACTACTACTATATCCTAGACGAGTCTATAATGACCAGTACATATCTTATACACCCTAAACACGTCTACTAACCACACTAGTAAGCTTTGTGTTATGAAAGGGATATGTAACATAATGTACATATTTCGTTCATATGATTGTTTAAAACATATCACATACAGCGAAAGAAACACTTTGAAACTTTAAATATTAATTGTTATAAAAATTAAATACAGCTTCCAAGTAGAAGCGCTTACACGGCTAAGCCACGCCCTGCAAGGCAGTGAGATATATTTCCTATACTAGAAGAGTGATTCTGCAGTGGTTGGAAAGGAATTGATTCCACTAAGTAAATAGTACAGAGTGACCAAATAAGAACTAGACCTAAACACAGTTAATATGAAGAAATCAGTAGCATTTTTCTGGCCACCTTATATCACCTTCCTTAATTTGTGTTGTCATAGAAATAACGGCAGAGTCATCTAGATATTATTATATTAATTTCGTTCAAAATTACTTGTTTTCTAACAGAGAAATAAGTATCCTGTTTATTCCGAAATACCGCTCTGCTCAAGAATTATTGTAGCTTTCGGAAACACGTGTGATAAATATTGTTTTCTCTTTATAAAGATAACTTACCGCTCTAATACTAGCATGCTAATACTGATTATCTTATCTGGCAGTTTATAAGCGAAGTATGATGCTCAAGATTTGTGTTTAAAAACTAGTTCCTTTATATATTGGAATGTTTACCTGAAAATCACCAAGAGTACACCAACTTCAATAATCCACGGGTCCTCAACCTGTTGAATCAGCGGTAAATAAGAAATGCTTGTACTAAATTATAACATTGTTCTAGTTGAGCTTGTTCACCTGAACGACACATTATGCACAAAATCGGCTAAACGGCCAGGCCAAAGAATCGCTATGGTTTTGGCGTAGTCGTCCGAAATTTTGAACTGTGGAATAGAGGGAAGGCATCCTGTCGGCTGCACCCGTCACCCGAGGCGGCAACTCTTAACTGAACAGTAAGACTGACTATCACTTTTGTAACACATCCACAGGTGACAGTGCAAAGTGTGGTTGATAACACCACGTCTCTTATAACACATCCACAGGGACAGTACAAAGTGTGGTTGGTAGCCCCACATCTCTTATAACGCATCCACAGTTACAAGTGCAAAACATTTTGCCAACACCACGTCTTGGACCCGAAAGCCCCCCAGATCCTCAGTCCACAACGCTATGTCATGATCTATTTTTTAAACAATTTTAAGTTGAGTTCAGCTCAGTTACTTAAATTGCGAGTAAAAGTTCAGTAGTTGTTCGCTGTTTTACCCGCAGTATAAGTAATTGAACTCTATATAAGCTTTCACGCTCAGCTATGTAATTTCAAAATTTTGTTCTTTGATCCATCCACCGTTCATAATCAGTTTATTCTTTATATGTCCTTTACGTTTTGAGACATAATTACGTCTGGCGAAGGTTAAACACGCGGGATTTGGAAAATCCTTAATAATAAATAAGGAAGCTAATTTCAATATTTAGAGGTAAAATGTTGAAAGTAGTTCTGTAAGAGAAGGTCCTTTAAGGTTGGTTGACTTCTGGTGTGGATGTTAGGGCAACTAAGACAGGTTACATTCAACTTCATTACAATTACTCGATATCCCTAACACTGTGTTAAGACAACTTACTTTTAACTTCATTACAATAACCTAGTTTACTTAAGTACTAAGGCACCTTACATTCAACTTCATTACAATAAGCCAGTTTACTTAAATACTAAGACAACTTACATTCAACTTCATTAGAATAACTAAGCATACTTAATATTGTACTAAGACACCTTACATTCAACTTCATTAATGTAACTAAGTATGACAGGTCTTATTGGTATAATGCATAATGTATTAAGTCCTCTTCAAAATAAAAAATAGAGATACGCTTAAATCATTAAATATCTTATAGATAGATAGATCAGCATAATTTTATTGAACACACTAAATGTTATATTTTATGTGTATTAGTCGTAGCCTCTGCTGATGCACATAGATACAGATATAAGAGACATTACGTGATTATACCTAACTCAGTTTAAAGCCTAATAATTGATTTTGTAATGAAAGTGAATTATATATCTTTCTTTCGTGTCTTGTGACAGAAACACAGTATCACCACTGTACAGGTAAGATATTCGTGTTACCATGTCTCTCTCTATCAATCTATATCTATGAAGTAAGTCAAAAAGATAAATAATAGTATCTCATATAACTGGCAATAATCGATGTTCAATGAAAGGAAGTGACCATCATTTTCGAATTTCCCGTGTTCAAGAAGCTGTATGATGTTGATTTACTGGTAACTAGCACGATACAGAATCTACTTTGTTTCTGTTCTCTAGCATCTTGAAATATATAGTATTTATATTATTAGTTTTGAAAAAGCTGAGTCGTTATATTAGATTTCTCACTATTGGAAATTAGTATAGCATGTTGGTTATTCGCGCTGAAGGGGCTGTGTTATTCTGTTATTTTAATAGAAATGGAGAAGGGGATATAGCATTTATGTAATGTGGTGAAGGGGGTTATGTTGTTTTGCTAGTTTACTGGTAAAATGAAAGGGGATACAAAATTAATGTTACAAGTGCTGAAGGAACTGTATTGTTTAGCTAGTTTACTGGTAATAGGAAAGGGGATACAAAATTTATGTTACAAATGCTGAAGGAGCTGTATTGTTTAGCTAGTTTACTGGTAATAGGAAAGGGGATACAAAATTTATGTTACAAATGCTGAAGGAGCTGTATTGTTTAGTTAGTTTACTGATGATAGGAAAGGGAATATAAAATTTATGTTATACGAATTGAAGGGCTGAGTTGTTTCATTACTTGTTGTGTTAGTTTACTGGCAATAGGAAAGGGGAACTTATTATTTGAGTTCAAGGATGGAGTGTTTTGTTAGCTTTCTTGTAATTGGAAAGAGAATACGTTATTCATATTAAAGTGGGCTATGTTCTTGTGTTAGTTTATTGGTAACTGAAGTGTTTATGTGCTGTATTGAGTGGTATAATCTATATTTATGTGTTAGCTACAGTGTGTCCCAAAATAATTATAAATAGGATGTTTATTAAGATATATCTGAGTTTTATAATCCAAGTTAAAGAAGACAAGTGAAGAATATTTTGAGTTATCGCAGGTGTTCGAACTGATGACTGTTCTGGTCCAGGCACTGCTGATAACGATGACAGATGGAATTGCAAACATCACGAATCATTTAATTTGGTATTTTGGCACATTCTCTTTCAATTACTGCTTTCAACTCATTGACTGTTGCAGGTTTTGTGCTATAAACCTTATCTTTGAGGTATTCCCATAAAAGAAAAGTCTAGTGGTATTAAGTCTGGTGAACGTGGGGGGAATTCAATGCTACCTTTTCGCCCAATCCATCTGTTCGGCAGATTTTCGTCAAGATAGGGCCTCACGTCATGATGGTAGTGGGGAGGTGCTTCATCTTGCTTGAAATAAAACTCATCATCTTCCAATTGCTCTCGAATGAGTGGCGTGACGGATTCCTGCAGCAAGTTCAGATAAATAGCACCATTTTTTGGGACACCGTGTATTTGCGTGAAGCTGTATCTTCATGTTAATCAACTATCGTATAACTTATATTTTAGTCCTACTTCACTGTAGTAGAACCTGTATTTTTGTCCTATTTCATTGTGGTAGAACCTGGATTTTTGTACTATTCCAAAAGTAACCCGGAATGGGCATAGGTTTTTTGTTGTTAGTGGTGGTTTTTTGCTTGCCCACATACTTTACATTTATGATTACGTTTCATTAAAAACAACAACAACAGTGATTTTAAGGTGTTGCAAGGTCTTTCTGTAGAGTGTATATTAAGTTTATTTAAATAGCAATGTGTAACCCAAAATGCCCTGTTAATAAAATATGAAACAAAAACAGAACATGTTTTAGAGCAAGTTCAATCATGTGGATTTTATTAAACTTTGCAAGGGCTTTTTTAAATAGTTATACTTTATTTATTAGTATTTGCATGGCTGATATAACCATATGGGATATGGTATATAAATTATTTAACCTTTATCAAATATTTATTTTAGTAGGTCTTCAGAAACTGTACCTTAGAGATTAAGTGGTTAGACTTGAAATGCATTTCTCATGTTTTCGTACGGTGTAATCTAAAACCTTACCTTAACTGCATTTTTGTTTATTTTCAATTCAATAATATCCTTGTTTAACTTTTTTGTAACAGCAGCTTGTGTTTATACATATGTTAAAAACGTGGACATTTTCAGCCTTGGTTTTTCTTTAACAACGAGCTCGTATTTAACTTAGAAAACTCTGAAACAAAAAGTCAAATTTTGATCACTTTATTTTATAGTTTTAAGTATAAAAACAATGCTTGGTCACCAAATGTTTTATAACAATCACACAAATTTCTTAACTTTGTAAAAATATAGACATGTTTCGCTACAGTAATATCTGACAGTCACTAAATTTTTTTTTCTTAAATTGTGAACTGTTTTTGAAAATGGCGGATGATGAACTATCTTTTCTTGCAATGTCTTCTACAATGGCTGATTGCTATTCAGTAGCCTTTTAAAAAACACAACCATTCTATGCTTTACAATGTATTTGATCCCTTCTTCGCGTAATCTTAAGTTTGTACCCTAGAATTGGAGGTTCACGTTAAAGAACCTCACTAATTTGAGAGCTTTCATAAGGAAAGCCTTTTTCTTCAGGAGTTAAATGAGAATGTTTCCTGGGTAGTGATGTTATGGTTGCATATACTAAAAGTATCTGCACACATAGATTGCCCATAAAATGAAATACTTGTAACGTGAGCCAAGAGGACGAATTCGACTATACCCTTCTTCAAAAATTAAATTGTTTTTTTAAATTTTAGATTCTGATTCTACTATTGGACAATACGTTTAAATAATAGAAGCAAAACATAACAATAAAATAAAAGATGAACGTAATAATATGAAACATTTATTAAACGTTTCGGAATCTTCAAAATTCCATCTTCAGTAATCTAGAGCTTTTTCTGGTGGGCCGCCAAAAAAGTGGGTAAAAAAAAAAGATGTTGAGGTAATTTTAATTCTAAATAAACAATAAGCCGATAAAAAGTATGTTGAATTAATTAAATGTTACAGTATGTCAAAAGGAGATGTTATTGTTTTTACTACGGCACTGTTTTTCCATCACCATCCTAAAGTTATAGGTTTGGGGGCCTCAAACTTTTTTATTCACACCAAAGGAGACTCAAACTAAAAGAGTTTGGGAAACACTAATCTAGAGGTACCAAACAAACACAATTGTAATTACAATAGAAATATGATATAATTTGTAATACATAAGAAGTAAACAATTTGAATATAAAAAGTATGTAGTACAAATGAAATAATTAAATTAAAATTGATTTACTTTAAGTGAATAGTGTGTATTATTTATGGGCGGAAGAAGAGTTTTTATGTATAATGTTTATTTTATTAGAAGTTCAGCATCATGTTTAGCTGTTGAGAAAATTTTAAAGTTGGAGAGAGAAATCGGATGCCCTGTTTCTGTATTATGCTGGTAGATAGCGAAGTTGGGAAGGTTTGTAACCAGTTTTTATGGATATACCCATCTGTTCACATGTTCGTACCTTAAGGCGACACTTGGTTTCACCAACATAGGAGGCTCTATAGTCTCCGCACGTGTATAAGTAGTCGGCACACAATCTTTGTAGCGGAGAACATTTTGAGCCTGAAATTAGGTTTAAAAATAACTTTCAGGTCAATTTTGGGATGGTAAGTGTTACATAGTTTTTTCAACTGTTTTGTGATAAGAGAGCTCTGTCTTCCAAGATATGGTGAGCAGATGTATAAAAGAAGTTTTGGTACAGTGGGTATCTTAGGTGATTTGACAAACATATTAGTTAATAATGAGGAAGTTATTTTCTCCAAGAGATGCATGCTTAGGGTAGCCGTTTCGCAAAATAATGCTTTCTATGGAAGAGATTTCTTTGTGAAGGCCTAGATAAGAATAGGTAAGGTTGTATGCCCTTTTTAGTAGGCAGAGAATAAGATAGCCTTTGAAATAATATAAAGTTGTCAAACTGAGTGAAAATGCCAGTCACTGTGTTTTTACGATAGACAGAAGTTGTAAAACCGTTATCAAGAATGACCAGAAAAGAAATATAATTATTCGTCTCAGTTTCATGTGTGAATTGTATAGAGAGGTGTTGTGAATTAAGATAGTCACGAAAGCGTTGGATGTGATCACTATAGTGGAAAATATCATCAGCATACCTTTTGTAGAGAGATCAGGCTTGAAGCTTAAAGGACGGATGTTAATCCAGTTCTGTTTATTGCCTTATTAGAAGCAAAACACTAATTACAAAATTAAAATTAAAAGAGGGCAAAAACAAAAAAGTTGCAATGTTGTTTAAACAGTTTTTGTTGTTGTTGTTGTTTATTTTATGGAACAAGTTTTTATGATAATTCCACATCCGTTTATTTTCAGGCAGAAGCAGTGGCACCTTATGTACAACGTCTGCCTGTTGATACCTGTACGAAAGAGGTAAGTTTACGAATCTTACAAGAGTGACATTTTTAACATTTTTATATTTAGTTCGTAATAAATTCCCAACCATTCGACAGTGTAATACCACCTCGAATAGACTTATGGTTAGAGTAACATATCGAAAGCCATCTCGGGGCAATATATTCATACACGAATATTATGAAACAACATAGAACCAACTGACTCAACAGCTCCAAGAAGGAATTCTTCAAGATCCTCCACCAAAGTAGAATGGTTAGGGCAGGAACGCTCTTACAAACAAAACGAAGACTGTGGTTACGAAAGAAAACCCTCCAACGTATAAAGCTATTGCGATGAAAATTAGCAAATCTCGTGGCACCTTTAAGAAAATAATAAACAATAAAATTAATTGAAATTAGCGAAGATTCAGAATCCAAAAGTGTACTATTTTCCCACTACACCTCGAAATCAACGGTTGATTTCATTAGAAAGCCGAGAAAACTCAAATCACAACAATTCGCCCACATATCTGCCACTCCAATGAACTTTTGAGCTTAAACGTGATCTTCGAAACCTGCGTCCACATGTAATGGAGAGTCTATAGAAAGTTTTTCAAGATTATTGGTCTAAATTTGAACTCACAGTCTTTCAACTTTGCTTGTTACAAAAGGAGTTGCCGGAACCAGGCAACAATGCACAACCATGGCCATCAATAATGCACAAACATGGCCATCAGAGCGAACATAATCGACGGCGAAGGAAGTAATTCGAAAAGCAGCACAAGACCTGGAACATTATTTTAATAACATACGACTGATCCTAGATTACATATACAAGTCTATATATACATACTCTAGTACTATAATTTTGTTAATCAATTTATAATGTATAGCAAGATGGCAAATGTAGTTTTAATATTACATTGTGGCTCTTCTTCGCGTGCTCTCTTTTCAAAGTGTCTTTTGATGTTTACAGAAATTAAGATTATCTGTAGATAGAGATATATAATTAAGTAACTTACTCGAGTTTATTAGTGCACTGTCAGCACCATGATAGTAAAAATTATATTTTAAGATGTCATTAATTTCATATTTAAAAACGTGAATCAAACAAGTACTGTATGTATATATGGAATAACACTGCTGTGTCATACTGTTACAGACTTGTCGATTTCTGGAGCAAACCAATAGACGTGGATTAGCCATAACCGGAAGAGATTTCTTTGTGGTGAACAGAAAATTCCTATTGGCGGTAAGTAAAAATATCATTTTGTAAAGTATACTCCTAATGGTTGTAAGTGAAAATACTGTACTTTGAAATATTTTCTTATTGGTCCTCAAGTGCAGATAACTTTGCGATATTCTCAGGTGCAATAATAATCTTATAATTTAGAATAATAACCGCACCAACAAAAGAATTGACAGAAAAAGTTATGAAAAGTTACATTGTGTTTCCTATCTGACTGAACTAAAGGAAAATACTGGACAACTCGGCAGTTAAAAACAAGCAATTATTCATTAACATAAAGAAACACAATTTGACACATTTCACGAAATGACAGACAGTGCTACTCTCTAAAGACTGGAAAGAGCTCTGTAGCAGCAAAAACACAAATTGGAACAGACTGGAATAATAAACTACTATATAGAAAACACAAAAAGGTTACATCTCCCTGAGCACATGTGTACCCATGCCACTTTTGATCATCCCATAACTACAAAAATATAATATCGTTAAATCTCCAAAGATGACGCTCCTAGAGGTCATATTGTGTACTAAACCATGTAGTTCCGCAACACCATTTTCCAAGGGAGAAATACAGTGGGGCCAAATGGAAACGATGTATGACTAGGACAAGAGCAAGTTGGCCACAATCCAGAAACCAATTCTTAATTGTTAAATTTATACGTACACACACACATACGTTTGAAAAGTTTCGAAATTTTTAGGTGAGAAAAATCATCTACATAAACTTAAAGGAAAAGAAATACCTGATATACTTCATATACCACACCATTATATTTTTTATTGGCCTTAACGTTTTTTAAGATATTTGTTACTTACTGTGGGTAGATTTTCAAAGAAAGCTTTCCACCACTTTCTTTTCTTTAATTCTGAATATATTTGAGCTCTTTGCGATATATGGAATCTGAATTGCCTACTCTGAATTGCACTCATTCTAAGGCATCTAAATTCCCACAAAAACAAAAACAAGATAGTAAACACACATTTTCCCCATTTCACATCACAAGATCTAGTTCATTAAGCCTATAAATCGTTTTCTGCACAGTTTTTGTGAGTTCTGTTGCGGCATATCCAATCGTCATTGTCTTTGTTGTGCTCGAAATTTCACACAAATACTCATCAAATCTGTTGCAGGAGCTTGTCTGATGTGTAAAGGATGAGATAGCAGTAATAGTAGCAACAGTAGTTGTAGCAGACCAACATGATTAGCAGAAGTAGCAAGAGCAGTAGTAGTAATAGCAATAATAATAGTAGTAGCTGGAGCAGTAACAGAGGCAGTAGTGGCAATGATGGTAGTAGCAGTATTAGTGGAAGTAGCCGTAACACCAAGGCAACATCACTGGCATCACACAACAATACAATTTACAATAACAGTTATTACAAAAAATGATTTATAAACTAAAGTTTCACAAACTTACAAGCAATATAAAGTCTTCTTTCTAGTCTGGAACTTCTTCTATATCTTATCGAGGGTTCACGATGAGTGAGTTGATTACGCGTTGACGTAGGTATATTTCATTTAACGGGAAGCTAGCTAGCTTTGTCCTTCGTTATTCACCAGCCACACACGTCGAGTTTTCCACGATAAATTTATATAATGTTTTCGTAAAAATACTAATGTCCGATGAGAATCCACTGAAGTTAAATGATGTGTAATGTTCGAACTTTGTAAGGGTTCCTGGTAGAATATCTGAAGTTTTCCGATTGATAAGCGTTATTATAATCACAGTTATAGTTTCCAAAGTTTATAGCACACTGACTATAGCGAACTAATAATAGATACTCTCTTCTTTTTTTTTTTTTGGCGCGTCGCGTTGGTTATACTTGTAGCCGTGTGGAGGCTGTCTCGAATTTTCAGTTTTACGTAACAATACTGGCGCTAACACAAGCTTTTACGTACACATATATTGTTTATTCTTACTCTCGAGAATCTTCTACAACATTGAAGAATAGGCGGGAGTTTCACAATACATAATTAACAGTATAAGCTTTGAATATTTCTAAATATGCATTTAATCTAAACAAATGTTGATATTAAAATAAATATATAATAACAAATTCGTTACACTGAATAAATCGGGAATTAAGTTAGAAAAATTATGAACACACAAAAAAAACATTCTATTTGAAGTTACGAAGTGTCGGCATTAGTCACGTGTTTTTTGATATCAGCTGTAGTTCAAGTCGATTTTTCATGTGCGGTATTACATTGCATATCTTTGGTCAATCGAAATACTAATTGCTACTTAACTCAACATTTTAATGAAATCTGTTCTGTACGTTAGTTTGGCTAAGTTGTGACTGAAATTGATCTAAAATTAAATAAAGCAATACATAAACAACAACGTTTTTTTAAAGAACGTCAATGAAAAAACTCAGAAAAATAGATTAAGTAATTTTAACTTTCTAAAATATTATTAGTAAGAAACGTAATGTTTTCTTTTCAGTTTCTAGGGGCCGCTACAATTTTCTTGATTGTTCTTCTAAGCCTGTAAAGGGACACGTGGAATGAATGAGATAGAAAATGTTAAAGGATAGTCGCATTTTCACTGTACAGTTTGGAATAATTAGAAAGAGAAACACTTCACTAATTTTTATTCATATCTACAGTTTGATATAATTCATCACAATCTGCTTTAACAACGCGACGTGTGAATTGAGAAATTTCAACTTATATAAAACAGTAGTAAGTCTTGTGTCTATTATCTCACGATCTACATTTATGTGAAGCTTATTATGCACTGTCTAATATGGAGCTTCTTGTGCACTGTTTAAAATCACAGGTGCAAGGCTGAGAAAGGTATTTTTCAATTGAGCCAGTATTTGATATTTTTTGTAGGCTTAAGGGTTTTTTTTGGGGGGGGGGAATTAGTGTCCGTTAGATGGGTAAGCGTCAAATACTGGAAAATGGGAGTTATTGAATGAGTTCTCACTCCAGTAATCTAGCTAGCGCCAGTGATTTTAATATGAAGTCTCTCATGTACTATTTATTATGGATCTTATGTACTAATTAATGGAGTCTGTTATAAATTGTTTAATTTGATGATATTTAATATTTATTGCTTGAACTTGAAGTGCATCCTATTATACATTGTTTAAAGTGAGACATATGTTTACATAATGTGCAGCGTATCATGCACTCATCTTAATGTGTGGTCTATTAATATTATGTACTACTTAACTTGAACCTTATTACTGAGTGCTTAAAGCTTAGGGATTCCTTTATTGCACTCATGTACAATGTGTTTGATAGAACAACATATTTGTTCACGACAAAGATTTGTTAGACGTGTGTATTTATGTCATTTAATGATGTCGATCCTAAAAACGTAGTAACTGATAAAATATATTAAGAAGAAAAGGGAAAATAATTTGGATACAGTGCAACTGTGTAAGGTATCAATTTTGACGGATGAAAAATTACTAGTTGTTTTAAAGTGCAAAAAGTAATAACATGAAAATGTTCGAAACGGTTTGCGGAAATACTATTATCACATTCTACCTGAAGATGGTTGGCGTGAACCAACCGATACTTGTAGATTTTAATATATTTGTGCTTTTAGATATTATTTATCATGAAGTTTCCATTTACTTTTCACTTTTACCAGAAATAGTTTTCACCCTTAAACATGATAAAACAAACTGTCTGGATATAGAAGGTTATTATTGTTCAGAATATTTTAGATATTATTATATATATATTTTTTTGTTAATTGTTGGTCTGACCACATTAAGATATTTTGACAGTACAGGAATCCCTCGATTAGTGCGGTTAATGTGTTCTTTAAAAGAGCCGCACTAATCGAATATAATAACTTATAGGAAATCATGTAATTCGTACCTCAGTTTTCATTCTCATTCACAATTAATTTCTATCTTGCGTATATTTTAATCAAAGTATAGGTATATACACTCTCTGAGTGTCCAAATTTATAAGATCCTTATTGGTTAATTCTTCTGAATGAGCTTCTGGCAATTCTTGCACATTTTCATCGTCAATCTCAGCGAAGCCAAGTTCTTTTCCAATACGAGTAATCTCATTAACGACCTCTTCTCTATCTTTTGAAAAGTCTGTGACGTCCTGTGCACAGTGTGGAAGAACTGTCTTCCAAACACCTTGTATAATTTTAACTG
>NW_013665937.1:411030-415476 GCF_000517525.1 Limulus polyphemus | reverse complement strand
CGTTCAGTAAAATAGTAAAGATTTGCCCCGGGATAGTTCAAGTATTATACCCCGGGGCAAGGGGTGAAAAAATCGCTAAAATACCCCGGGCTGACGGGGTCGGGGGCCCCGGTGTGGACACTCTAGTAATAACTTGACAAGTAAAATAGTTACCCATTTTCTATTTTTAATTTCGGTGCCTAAAACTTACTTTTCAATTACTATGGTTAAAATGAAATGTGTGTTACCGCACTAATAGAGTATTATGCACGCACTAATCGAGTATTAGTTATAAAAAAATTTAAGCGCACTAAACGAAAACGCATTAATCGAATGCACATTAATCGAGGGATCCCTGTATTTCATAATACGTGATAAACAAGCCTGTAAATTTGTCTGTTTTCACATTGTAAGGATAATTTTTTTATTATATAAAAATCAGATAAATATTCTAAGTTTTGTTTTGTTTCTGGTGGGTGGCCTTCTAGTGGGCCCCCAGTGGCACAGCGGTATGTCTGCGGACTTACAACGCTAGAAACTGGGTTTCGATACCCGTGGTGGGCAGAGCACAGATAGCCCATTGTGTAGCTTTGTGCTAAACTTCAAGCAACCAGCAACAACCTTCAAGTGGTCAAAACTAGTACTAAACACGTTTTAAGCATTTAAATATTCTTATCAAAATATCAAGTAGTACATGAGAAGAATTTCTCTACATCAATAACAGTTTGTTTTCTAAGTTATTTATCTTAATGTATCGGAAATACAAAACATAATTCTATTAGTACTTAATGTATTTTTAAGAAAAGAAAAAAATCTTTATTGAAACTAAAACACATCCCCCAACCTTTGTTTAACGTGTAACAATAAACAGAATTAATGCCTTGTTGTATATTCAGTGTTATCTATAGCTTGTAGAATAATGTGAAAAAAAAGAAAGAAGACAAATCTGTTATTTTCTAGTTCTGGAGATTTTGCATAGGTTTACGATAAACGAAGAACGATATTCTGGAAAATAAACTCTTCTGTAAATAACATTTTCAGACTAGCGCACATTTTCTTATAACGCATTTTACCCGGTGGTGTATTTCAATTCATAATTTTCTTATTAGTTTTGACAACCCAATCGATGTATTTGAATGTATATGTTGAAAATTCACAACCTGATATAATAAAGTGGTATTTTGTACCGTTAACTGGTTTCAATTCTTGTTCAACTTAAGTATATCAGCTCGCTGAAGTTGTATTTCTGTAGGAATAAAACATTAAATACATACTGATCCTAGATACTATCTCGCATTTGCTTGGATTGTAATGACAATAATTAAATTGCCAGATTCACCAAAGAACAAAACATCTTTGAGAAAACGACATTCGCGCAGTAGTTCATCACAGTCATGGGTGATATTAAGGACAAATGTTTTGTAATTGTAGAAAACTTAATCCTCCTAACAGTGGTTAAAGAAAGTACGGAACAATAAGAACCAACTGGGTGAAGTTTTCCAATAGTGCTCTAGCAACTCGAAATACTGAACTTCAGGAAATAGACTTTCTGAACAGTTAGTAAGGATGATTTGAGAGCTTTAATGGGCTGCAACTGCTTATCAAAAGAAAGGGAAACGACTTTTCGGCTTCTGTACTGAGGCCTTCTTCAGGCCTGTCACATCGACCTGAATATTGCCTTAGTATAAAAGTCCAAACGTCGTATTTTTCTCTTTCAACAGGCAGTTGCAGTCCATTCAAGTTCTCAAACCGATCATTTTACTCTTCCTAAAGTTCCACCGAAATAGTAATGTTTTGACGTGCGCTTAAAGTGTTCATCTGCAAACTTAAACTTGTGGAAAATGGTTAAAGACTTCGCATTTCTGGGTAGTGGAGATAATTCTGAAAAAACGGCACTCTTGTAGTCGTGGAAAATGACATGTACTGTAGTTATTGTATGTGAAGATGTGATGTAGTCAATATAACAGATGTATTATAGCTGTTACTAACTTACTGTAGCTGTTGTGACAGGTGTATTATAGCTGTTACTAATGTATTACAGTAAGTTAGTAACAGCTATAATACATCTGTCACAACAGCTACAGTAAGTTAGTAACAGCTATAATACATCTGTCACAACAGCTACAGTACGTTAGTAACAGCTATAATACATCTGTCACAACAGCTACAGTACGTTAGTAACAGCTATAATACATCTGTCACAACAGCTACAGTACGTTAGTAACAGCTATAATACATCTGTCACAACAGCTACAATACGTTAGTAACAGCTATAATACATCTGTCACAACAGCCACAGTAAGTTAGTAACAGCTATAATACATCTGTCACAACAGCTACAATACGTTAGTAACAGCTATAATACACCTGTCACAACAGCTACAGTTGTTGTGACAGATGTATTATAGTTGTTACTAACGTACCGTAGCTGTTGTGACAGATGTATTATAGCTGTTACTAACGTACTGTAGCTGTTGTGGCAGATGTATTATAGCTGTTATTAACGTACTCTACTAGATGTGACAGATGTATTATAGCTGTTACTAACGTACTCTAGTTGATGTGACAGATGTATTATAGCTGTTACTAACGTACTCTAGTTGATGTGACAGATGTATTATAGCTGTTACTAACGTACTGTAGCTGTTGTGACAGATGTATTATAGCTGTTAGTAACGTACTGTAGCTGTTGTGGCAGATGTATTATAGCTGTTACTAACGTACTCTAGTTGATGTGACAGTTGTACTGTAGCTGTTGTGACAGATGTAATTTAGTTGTTGGGACAGATGTTCTGTAGTTGATGTGACAGATGTACTGTAGTTGTTGTGACAGGTGTAATATAGTTGATGTGACAGATGTACTGTAGTCGGGTTAATACTTACAGACCAGTATAGATGTTAAATTGTAACTCGAATCAGAGTCGTCAACACGATGGGCTATGAATCATTTTGACCTACTATTGTCACAGTTGTTTGTGATTCACTGTGAATCCTGTACTTTCAGACTAGTGCACGCGATTGGGTAGGTAATATTATATAAAGGTATTATCACAAGTCTCTGATACACTGTGAATCATGCCTTTGTACAGTAGTTTACAGATCAAAAGTTCGATGAACGCGTCATCACAGTTTTAATTAATGTGGATTAATGACACATCCCAGATTATTGAGCGCGTCATCACAGTTTTAATTATGTTGGATTAATGACACATCCCAGATTATTGAACGCGTCATCACAGTTTTAATTATGTTGGATTAATGACACATCCCAGATTATTGAACGCGTCATCACAGTTTTAATTATGTTGGATTAACGACACATCCCAGGTTATTTAGGCCATATTCGTACTTCATACTTTCTCAAAGTTATACAAAATAAAGAAACAAAAATGAGTTTTTTACATGCTTCAAACATACATAGTTGACTATATCTAATCGAGCTTCGTTTACATCTCTGTTAATATAAATAAGTATTATAATTTGCAAGTGTAATTGATAGTTTGTGTGATATTGTTTAGTGTTCGAAATGGGTGTTTTTGTGACATTTATGTTAAGGTATTCATTGGTGAAGTACTTTATTTATCATTTATAGCACTGTTATGGAGCCGCCATATATATATATATCCTTGGTTCTGTGTGAATGTTATAGAAATTTGTGGTAACATTCAAAAATGCGGTAAAACTTCATCCTTTCTGACTTTAGTTTCTATACTTATTAACAGATATAGCTTTCCATCCAGTTGCTAAATCTGTTTTGGAATATTTATCTTTGTACTGTAAAAACGTATCGTCTCACGTTAAATAACGAATCCCAGTCAAAGACTTCTTAACTGTCCAGTGTCTAACTGCCCATTAGTTGAAAAATAAAATGATTTGAAGAAATTTAATGTCGCCGTATGTGACTTTAGATGGGTATGTAGATCTAAGCAACATGTGGGTAATTCAAGCAAGTTTATGAATAAATGAACCACAGAAGATCTCACAAAGAGTTTTTATTCGCTGAACAACATTCTTCATGGCGCCTTCATTTGGAGCATAACTTTCTATAATGAATTATTTTAATGATTTGAGTGGTTGGGAGCTCAATATAAAAAGTTAAGCTCCTAATGAAGGCGTGAAGCTGAAACATTGAGCGAATGAAAACTTTTCTTGAGATCTTCTGGGATTCGCGGTCGTTTCATTTATTCACGCTTATATATATATATACTTCAGTCAGTATTAGGCAATTTGTTGATTTTAAACATATTTCATGACCTTAAGAAAGTTTATATTTTAGTAAAACTCTTTTTGAAATTCAAAATATCTAAGGTTTGACGCTATGATTTCGGAATTATATATTTGCGTCGTACTATTATATATTTGTGTCGTAGTATTTTATAGTTGAGTCATAGTATTAGGTACTTCTGCCATAGTATTGTCGCGTCATCGAGATCACATGACTACAGTGACGCCACGTTTCTAGAACTA
>NW_013665937.1:403384-410591 GCF_000517525.1 Limulus polyphemus | reverse complement strand
GTAAAGACTTGTGTCGTTAAAGTTTCGTCGGAACGAAGTTACGAAAAAAATCAATTGACAAACGGAGACGTAACAGTATTTTATATTTGTGTCATAGTGTTATACACTTATGTCATAATGTTTTATACTCGAGCATAGTCATTTACACTTGCGTCATAGTGTTTTATACTTAGTCATAGTATTTATTATACACATATGTCATTATATTTTATGCTTTGTGTACTTGTGTCATAGCATTACACACGTATGTCATAGTATTTTATACTTGTGACATAGCATTATACATTTATGTTATAGTATATTATAGTTTGTTACAGTATTATACACACGTCATAGTATTTTCATATTCGTGTCATTGTATTATACACTGATGTCATAGTATATTATACTTGTAGCATTACGCCACCCCCTGGTGACTCAGCGGTAAGTCTGAGGGCTTATAACGTTAAAACAGAAAGCCCATTGTGTAGCTTTGTGCTTAACAACAAACAAAATCATATTGAGCGCAGTATATCTTTGATAACTAAAATAAAATATTTCTTGTTTTACGAGTTTAAATAATTGTCATGTGCGTGTGTGTGTGTGTGTGAATGCGTGAGTGTGACATTTTGAAAGGTTAAGTGATAATATTACGTTACTCAAAAGACCGTTCGTAAAGTTGGTTGTTACCTGACTAATCAATATTGCAATAAATAACGCGTTGGCGATACACGACAGACACGCATTAATAAACACACAATCATCTTCTTGTTTTTGAACTCCTTCGTTGTAACGGTTACAGCCTGGATTATCCACTTGTTTTTGGACTAAATGTCATTATAAGAAAATGTCCTAACACGACTGTAACAGAATCTTTGTGAGATTAAAGTCTCGTTTTTTGTGGACTGAAGAGAGAAATAGGCGTAACAACTCATCTAATTCCCTGTCCGTTAGATTACTAGTACAAAATCTTCAATTTTTTATTATGACCTTTGACTCTTTTGTATTTTTTATCCTGTCTAAAAATCATATATTGTGTTGATAGTACGATCCCCTCTTACGTAATTATTATATGTACAACAATGTGACACGTTCTTCGTGTGTTGTGTTATTATTTACTTAATGTTGTTGGGCTTTACGTTCGATCCGTTACATTGTTTGAAAGGCTATCAGTAGTACAAGCTGTATCACTCTTTAAACGTTTTGTAGACTTGTGTCACCATAATATATCAGTAGGCAACTTATGAAACACCACAAGGTAGCCATACGTTTTATTCTACAGGTTCTTTCCTAATCACCTAAAACAAAAATAAGAAACGCGATCTGCAAAGTAATAAATCAAAAATATCCAGCGAGAATCATTAATCATTCTTTTGCATTGTATCGTTTTATAGATTGTAAAATTAAATCTACTTTGTCATCTTCATATTTATCGGAAGACGTTAAGTTTTTATTATAAATATTCTAACGAGAAGAAACTATAAAATTTTCTTAAAAGCCATTTACCATGTACGTTTGATGTAGTTTGTTAGTTAAGCCTCTTCCAGTTGCCTGTCGTTTTGTTTTTAATATTTTTGCAATTGACGAAAAAGAAGAATTAATGGAGTTTGTTAATTAATATTAAAGCACATATAAAACGCGTATCATTGTTGTATTTTCCTATATTTTAAAAACTGTTTTAATAATAATTATAATAAACGTACTAGACGATTGTTTGTTTCAGTGCTACCGTAGGGGTTGAATACCCAATTGCATTGTTATAAGCTCTCGAGTTTACTGCCGGGTCAATTGGGAGAGGGAGAGTATATTCCACAAAAGCTGTAGATATTCATAACTGTTTTAAAGAGTAATTATAATAAGATAACTAGATAATGAACACGATCTTATGTCTTCTTTGTTTTTTGTATCCTCCTATATATCGGACTACAGAAAAATATCAACGAAACTTTTTGAAATTATTCATTATTCTTGCAATTTTAATATTTTATTAAGTCAGTAAATATTGCTACAACATTGAGCTCTGTATTTGTTCAACCTTAAATCTTGTTGAAGGTACTTACACCTAAAGCGCATCTTCCTGGGCTTTTCAAAGATTTACAACAATTGAAAAAAAGATTCATAATTATTAATGTTTTCATATAGGTAATAGAATAGGCTTACTATGGCCCGCTATACTCTCATAGTTTGGAAAACACATTTTTATACGACGTTTGAAAGCAGTTTTATGAGGTTAAGTGTGTTTTATTTTCCACCTGTTTGATTCTATTTGAAGGTGATATTTCGATATGTTAATATAACTCTTCGTCGAGGACAAACTTAATCCACTTCTTTACGTTTCTTTCGGAGACGAAATTTCAATCTACTAGTGCAAGTTTTCACCAGGACAGACCTTAAACATACCTATCTGAAATAACTTGAATAATTTATTACAGAGATTATTTTGCATTGCTAGTTTAGTGTATGAATTTAGAACTAATCCAAATCTTCTAAGTTGTTCGAACCTCGTGAAATATTATTGGGTTTATGGCCGAAAATATCGTTAACAGAGATGGTATCCAACTGGTGAAACAATGCATTCTAGTCTTTATAGCTCCCCTGTGGCTCAGCGGTAAGTCTGAAGGTTTATAACGCTCAAATACCGGTTTTAAAAACCCGTGGTGGGCAAAGTCCGGATAATCCATGTGTTGCTTTGTGTTTAACAACAAACATACAAAATGACTAATTTTTATAAGTAAGAACGTAAGTACAGTATACTCAACTAGCTATGCACATTACCTGGTTGATTTTTCGTTTCGTTTTAAGTAGTTTTAAATAAAAATGTAGGAAGAAGGAATGGGCGAAATGATGGCCACACCCACTTTGAGGTTGTACCATGTCAAAAAATACCAAGTGTTGTAATGTTTCCCACTCATTCCTACCTTGTTCCTTACTTTTTGGTGTTCCCATTCCTACTTCCTAATTTTTTTATTAAATTTATTTACACTTCTCTAACATTTTTTTCTGGTACTAAGTCTCAAGAATGACTGGGTTCCAGGCCCATCCTTCTCGTAGCTTTTCTTAGAGCTATCTCGACATTTCCTGGCTTTTGCTTACATCCTTGCTATAGTTTTTCTTCCATCCAGCCAGGGTGGCAGCTTTTTTTTTATGGTTGTATTAATGGCTAAGGCTTGTTTCGTATATTCAGCATTGCTTTTTCTAGCCTTATCTGTATTTTGCAGTAATGATTTCTTCGTTGGGACAAATACTTTTTTAGGTTATCAAAATAAGATTATCTCATTCTCTTTTGTTTTGTCTTCTTGAAAGACATATTATAAAAATCGAACTGTTTCAAGTACAACCTTAGATTTCAATAGGTCACACTTAGTTTGAAAACAATGCAAAGATAAATTATAAAACTTATCATTATTGTTTTCAGTCCAGAGTGCTCGAGTCAGACTTCGGCAGTGGTAGCGTTCATACTCACGTAGGAGACTCGCATCTTAGGCATCGATTGCAATGATAAAATTGCTTTGTTCAATACAGAACCCCCGAGTCAAATGTATAGAACTGAAAACTTCGCTTTCAAAAGTTAAGCCATAGTTAGAACTTAGATCTAGAGAATCTACGCAGTCCACGTTTTTTTTTATTATTATTATTTAGCTGATACAGCTGCAGGCTGATCATATAGCGCGTGCGCATAAGTATTCATGCACCCGCATTTGTGGTTTTCTGAAATTTTTGTTTTCACTCTACTGACTTTCTCAAATGCTTTGGTGGCTTGTTACTTTGCAGTTGGTTTGTTTAATGCTCAACAGTGTATGTAAAGTGCTTATAAAGTTTTTTTTATATGCTGTTTGCAGTGCGTTTGAGACTTTAATTTGTATTGCACATCTGGTTAATTCCTACTATAAGTACGGCCGTAGTTTCCAAGCTTGTTATGTATATTATACATATTTACTGAAACAGATTTTGAACCAGCTTCTCAAGCTTGTTTTATATATATATATATATTAAAACATGTTTACTTGAAACAAGAGTTTGATGTATGTTATACACATTTACTCCAATCAGGTTTTGAACAAACTTTCCAATATTTTAAAACATTATACACATTCACCTCAAAAGTTTTGAGCCAACTTTGAAAATAAACTTTTGAATCGTATGAACACAGATTTAAGGCCCATCAAGTGCTATTTACATGCCATTCTATATATTTTGCATCAAATAAAGTTTCATTAAAATATCTTTCATGAGCAGTAACTTCACTCTCATGAACATCTTAAATCTGTTTGACATTTTAATAATATATATGAAAGAGCTCACACATAAAGTTACCAGGTGAAAGTTCTTACAGATATTTCTATCGTAAAACGTTGGTTTTTATAAACGATTTAATAGTACACCACAAGTAGTCATCGTCGAATAACAGAATACTTTGTATTAAACATAATGTGCTTACTAAAAACACAGTCATTGTATTGATATAATTTATAAACCGTTAATAAATAATATTGATAATAGCGATTGTATGTAAAAAAAATTGAATACTTCTTTCAAGTATAGTCTTTCCAGCATCGCTTACAAATTTACAGTAGGCAAAATGTTTTAAATTCTTTTACAGTTATTACTAATTTTGTTCCTTGGCGTAATGTTTATAAATGAATAAGAAGCAAAATATTTTCCAGTGAGAAAAAAGATTCGTTGTTCCTTCGTCATTTGGCATCCGTCTAATTTGAAATGACAATTTTTCCACTTTCGAATTTCATTGCTGCAGATGAAGAAGAATAACAAAATTGCTCAATAACAGTCCTAAAAACTGTCAAAATTATATCATCAATAATAAAAGCAAAGGAAAATAAACTTGAATGAAAATAACGCAATTATCAACATTTTCTGACTACAGAAACGACGAAATTCTTAAAACACTAATTTTTTTTACATAGCAGAAAAATCCATCATCCGGCAAGAAGGTCTTGACCAATAAAAAAAAAAAAAAAGATCATGTTTTGAAACTATTAGTTACTTAGAAGTTAATAGTAAAATAAAAATAAAGGAAAGAACAATAATGTATAGAATCTAAAAACAAATGAACGCTATTATCCAAATCTTACTTTTGACAAATTAGTTTCCAAAATTGCATTGCCAGATGTTGATTTTCTTATCTTAATATCATTTCATTCATGAATTACTTGAAATAACAATCAATCGAATGACTAACAAAGTACCTCTTAATTACAGAATAATAACTGTAATTATATTGGAATTTATATTTTCAAGTATAAGGTACCAAAAACTCAATAAAACAATCTATGGATATAACTACACGCATGTATAACCAACCTGCATCTAACGTCACAATTTATTGTACGTCTTTTTATCTTTATGTGAATAGTAATCCACAGGCCTGCTGATTATGGCACTTCACTCGCAATCGACGGCTCGTGGGTTCGAATCCAATCACCAAACATGCTCGTGCTTTCAGTCGTGAGGGTGTTATAACGTAACGGTCAATCCCACTATTCGATTAGAATAGCCCAACAATTAAAGGTGGGTGATGTTGACTAACTATCTTCTCTTTTGTCTATCACTTCAAATGACCATGTGGTTAGGGCGCTTGACTCTCAATCTGAGGGTCGCAGGTTCGAATCCCCGTCCTACCAAACATGCTCGCCATTTCAGCCATGGGAGCGTTATATTGTGACGGTCAATCCCACTATTCGTTGGTAAAAGAGTAGCCCAAGAGTTGGCAGTAGGTGGTGATAACTAGCTGCCTTCCCTCTAGTTTTCCACTGATAAATTAGGGACGGCTAGCGTAGATAGCTCTCGTGTAGCTTTGCAGGAAATTCCAAATAAAGAAACAAAATAAACAAACTATCACTTCAAAATTAGGGGCGACTAGCGCAAATTTAACAAAAAATAAACGAGAAGAAGTTTTACAGTCAACCCAATAGATTTAGAATAATTGGAATTAGGTAACACAATTAGTTATCATCTAATCTATATTAGGAGCTGCAAGAATTATATTTTAATCACATAAATTATATTTTATAAAAACGATGTGTGGGGTTGTTCAGTTTCACGAAAGTCAAATCCTTTCAAATAAATTGTATCGTGGAACGTTTTTTGAGCTTGTGATAATTTTCACCGTAAGTTTCAATAGTTAACTATACCACTTAATCCCTTCTCTTATATATAAATGTATATGTATGTAATGTATCAAAATATTTGTGGATTGTGACATGAAAATTCAGTTTTACTTTACAGCTTATTCGAAACTATAAACCCCCCAGTGACACAGGGGTATGTCTCCCGCACCTCCACCGCCAGAACCCGGGTTTCGATACTCGTGGTGGGCAGAGCACAGATAGCCCATTGTGTAGCTTTGTGTGTTTAATTTCAGACAAACCCAAAACACAAACAAAACTATAAATAGGCAAGTAAATGAACAAAGGTTATTTCTAAGGTTATACAAACATAAATATTATTTTAGAGTTATAGGTAAACAAACAATTTCAAGTTTATAGATAACCACACGCAATTTCTAAGGTTATACAAACACAAATATTATTTTAGGGTTATAGGTAAGCAAACAATTTCAAGTTTATAGATAACCACGCGTAATTTCTAAGGTTATAGGGATAATGGATATGTCCTAAACAAACATAAGTTCTGTAATTAAAGATAGAAAAACGTAACATTTAGAGTTGCATTTTTACCGTGACTAAAAAGGAACGTGTAATAGTGAAAAATCCACAGTCGCTTATTCCAACGTTGATTTCATTGACTTGTTGTACAAAATAGGTTAGCTATATAACAAATACAGCTATTAATATATGTCAAGCACTTCCACAATATAAACCTAAAAATATATTTGTAGCTTTCAGTGGTTTCAGTGTAAAAAGTGCTGTACTGCAAATACATGGGAACTTGTAAGTATACACCTGGAAAAAAGTTAAGCACCCCCCGTGTTTTTTTCAAGTGATTCAGATTCGACGTTCTTGTGACTGATTATAAATTACCATTCAATCTAAACGTGTTTATCAAATGAAATTATGCATTATTGGGCACAAGAAAACAAGATTATCACCGTAAAATAACAATTTTTAATTTACATATCATGACATCAAAATATGGACAGTTTTCACCCTTAAAATTATCTTTGATAAGTATTGTCAGTGAAAGCTCAAAAACGTTATTGAATTGTCAAATCACATTACAAAATGTCAATCATGACCCACACATTGATAAT
>NW_013665937.1:401360-402752 GCF_000517525.1 Limulus polyphemus | reverse complement strand
CACATCCTTTTAATTATGTTTGAAATTATGAACATTGCTCAACATCATGAAAATTAAACCTTATTTTCAATAAGCAATCCTGAAAAATATTTGGGGGTGCTTAACTTTTTTCCAGGTGTATATATTAATATTTCATGTATTGGTAAGTTGTGTGGATCTGAGGATCAAACGGCTGGTGTTTTATAAATAATGACCTACTCCATACTTCTCTAAAGTTAGTTTTAGTAAATCTTATTGGTTTTAACGTTTAAAATCAATTTTAATCTTTTTTTTATCTACTTTTTACATTTATTGAGACCATTTCATCATTGTTTGCTTAGTATATGTATATAGGACTAACTTAAATATCGTAGTCTGTCCAAACCTCGTTACATGTTATTGCGATTACGACTGAAATATTGTTTATAGGAGGCTACCCAACTGATGATTTAATACATTGGAACTGTTATAGATTTTTTTATGATATTGCTTGGTAGCATTAAGTTTTTGAGTCAGTTTCTCATATAGAACTAGCTTCATTAGTTAACGCATGGCATGGCCAGGTGGATAAGGCGCTCGACTCGCAATCTGAGGGTGGCGGGTTCGAATCTCCGTCCCACCAAAGATGCTCGCCTTTTCAGCCGTGGGGGCGTTATAATGTAACGGTCAATCGCACTATTCATTGGTAAAAGAGTAGCCCAAGAGTTGGCGGTGGGTGGTGATGAATAGCTTCCTTCCCTTTAGTCTTACACTGCTAAATTAGGGACGGCTAGCGCAGATAGCCCTCGTGTAGCTTTGGGTGAAATTCAAAAACAAACATTTAGTTAATATATGTTACTTTTTAGTTCAGACCTACAGAGTTAACTTATTTTTAATTGTATTTTTTATTATTACTATTGTTATAATAACACATTCTTCTTTCAGCAAGAACTTATTTATTGATTAGGTGAAAGTTCGTAACACATTTATTTTTTGATCTTTCACATTTATGATAATTTATTTATAAAAAATTATGTACAATTGCGAGCAGCAAAACTTTCTCAGGCGGAGTCTTCCTATAGATAATTAAGCTCACTGACGATTACCAAGTTAATAAACAGAGTTACTTTAGTACTTATAGAGTCAAACTCCCAGGATTACAGGGTTAGTAAAAAGTGCTTTTTAATATTACGGAATCAAGCACTCTGTGAATAACAGGCTAATAAACAGAGTGATCTCAGTTTCAGAGACAGATAATCAGGGGCAGATAAAAACATCCAACAATAACCTTAACAGACAGGTAGAAATCATTTAGCTATAACCCCTAAAGACAGGTAAAAACCTCTAGGGACAGATATAAATCTATTCAGTGGTAACCTCTAGGGGCAGATATAAACCTATTCAGTGGTAACCTCAAGGGACAGATATAAAACT
>NW_013665937.1:376842-400360 GCF_000517525.1 Limulus polyphemus | reverse complement strand
TCAGTGGTAACCTCTAGGGACAGATATAAAACTATTCAGTGGTAACCTCTAGGGGCAGATATAAAACTATTCAGTGGTAACCTCTAGAGACAAATATAAAACTATTCAGTGGTAACCTTTAGGGACAGATATAAAACTATTCAGTGGTAACCTCTCGGGACAGATATAAAACTATTCAGTGGTAACCTCTAGGGGACAGATATAAAACTATCCAGTGGTAACCTCAAGGGACAGATATAAAAACTATTTAGTGGTAACCTCTAGGGGCAGATATAAAACTATTCAGTGGTAACCTCTAGGGACAGATATAAAACTATTCAGTGGTAACCTCTCGGGACAGATATAAAACTATTCAGTGGTAACCTCTAGGGGCAGATATAAAACTATTCAGTGGTAACCTCTAGGGGCAGATATAAAACTATTCAGTGGTAACCTCTAGAGACAGATATAAAACTATTCAGTGGTAACCTTTAGGGACAGATATAAAACTATTCAGTGGTAACCTCTAGAGGCAGATATAAAACTATATCAGTGGTAACCTCTAGGGACAGATATAAAAACTATTTAGTGGTAACCTCTAGGTACAGATATAAAAACTATTTAATGTTAATCTATAGGGACAGTTAAAATAATTTTTCAGCGGTGTAAGCAAGGACGAATGATCCAAGCAGAAAAAAAAATATATTTCAAATCGTGATCGGAAACAGAAATTGTGCTGCACAAAACTGCCCCGAAATTCCTGTATATGAAATTGCTTAGAAGAAACGTTAAACACTTAGTCATAAACCAGTTAATAGAAAATGTTTAAATGAAACAGACGTTTAATAAACGAAAACTGTGTTGCATGGTTTAAACTGAAACGTGAATAATTCTTACTTCGGTCACGATATCTGTAAATTGCTTGCGGTGTTTATATGCACGTATTTGGTAGTGCAGGGATGGGGGGGGGGGAGATGTTGGCGTTTCCGGAGTCTAAGGGCAGGTGACGTGAAATGAAACATATTCGCACTGTAAAAGACCTTTCTAGATCACGAGATTTGCTGGAAGCGCAACAATGACATCCGCCATTTTGAGCGTCAAGCCGTCCAGTGTTGAGTGACTATGGCAGTGCTTAGAATGATAAAAAATAAGACTTGTACGAAATACAAGGGGGAAAAGAAAAATTGGCGGTATACATTTGGATACATTTTTCTAGTTATGATGAGAAGTGCCAATATGTAATTCTTTGGAATATAGACTATTGTAGCGATAGAGTTGAATGAAAACACTCTAAATCTTGAAAAATGTGCCAAAATAGCTTATGAGCATAAGTTGAAAGAACTTCATATGAAGAATTCTGTTGTTTTTTATCCATATGTTATTTCACAGATGGTTTAGACGACTATTCATGTCGGTTACTTGTCTGAAGATGTCAAAATATGATCAGCTCCCGGATATTATAATACTTATGTGTATCTGGTTGGTTCCACTAGTAGTTTAACTCATGAAAGTATGCAATACTATAAAAACTGGGGTAATTATAAGTTCTTATTAGGATGGGTGTTAGACGTGAAAGTAAAAGAAGATTGTGGCTTGTGTACTAGAAACTGTGAATGTGTGTTTTATTATTTGTAGCTTATATTTTTTTTATCTTCCATAGTCGCTAATATGACCATAAAACTTGTAGTCACCAGTATCGAGTAATAGCAGTATTTATTCATTGTGATGTTGCCTGTATGTTTCACGTCTGACAACATAGTAATGTCTGATGGATGTTGCCTGTATGTTTCACGTCTGACAACATAGTAATGTCTGATGGATGTTCCCATGTTTGATTACACGTCTGACAACATAGTAGTATCTGACGGATGTTGCCTGTATGTTTCACGTCTGACAACATAGTAGTGTCTGACTGACACTGTCTTAATCTAATAACAGTACCTATATCATAGTAATTACATACCTTACTCGTTAGTGCCTGTAGGGATTGATACGGAGCTCTTATAAAATATCAATAGTTTTAATAATTGATAAATTGTATATTTCTTAAACACATATTTAGTGACAAAGTTTGAATTTATACAAATATTTATTCATAGATTTATTCTGATACGTTTCACAAAATATGCACTGTAGATACCGGAATACTGTGAAGGTTGCTAATGTTTCCTCATAACTGTAGCAGTCCATACTGGCTTTCTTTGGGTCTTCTGTAAAAAGACATACTCAGTTCTGAACCCTGTCTATTGATGCAGCCAAAAGTTCAACAATGGAAACTCATTTTCCCATTTCATTTTTTTCCCGTTTTATAGCAATATATGCTGGTATATCCTACCGCTATTTTTTTTTCTTATCAGTACACATATCGTCACATGTGAATCACTGACATACTAACTTCTAAATTAGGATTCAACTAAAACCTACGTTGTTGAGTTTGTATATCGTGAGCTCCTTACCTCTTCTTCATTAGTCGTCGGTTCTCTTGGGAGTAACAAAAGTAGTCCCAGTGTTTTTTGCGACTGAAATTCAATCACATTTATTATATATATGACGCATCGTCATGAGAGAGTTTTTAAATTATGCCAAATAATAAACTTACAGTTCCTGGCATGTTTATCGTGCAATTTAGTAACATATTTAGATATTATACTTTATAAAGTCAAATAAGTTCGCAATGATAATAATTCGATACACTTGTCTCGAAATGATGGTTTTTTTTTTCCATAAGATCAGATTAACTTAATTATGCAATACAATCATCAATAAAAACAAATTGAAACGATTAAGAAATAGTTCACATTATTTCATTGTTCTCAATCACAACCGTATTTAAGGCAATAATTTAATGCTATTAAAGAAATAGTTCACATTATTTCATTGTTCTCAATCACAACCGTATTTAAGGCTTTGTATTAGATTAAAAAATAGTTATATAATGTTGTTTAGGTAAAAGCTAGCTTTGAATCCAGATAACATTTACTTCAACACTTCACTATTACGGCTTCATTATGGGTTGAAGTCTACATTTGTTTATATAGTTTTATTATTTGAAGAGTAAGAACATTCTAATCAACGCGCCTAAGACTTTTAAAGCCCTTTAAATTTGTTAATAATTCATGACAAATCTAGAAATTATTCTTCTTTCTTGATAATATTCCCTGTCCTTTCAGGCATTTGTACTAGACATTAGTTTTAAATTGCATTTTGCGGCTCTGCTTGTGACAGTGAAGTTCGGTAAAACAACATCAGAAATATTAATGTTATATTTGTATTCTTTCTAAGAACTATGTCTTATATCTACTTCTACATAATAAAACTTAACCTCTGTTTAATAAAATATGAAACTAATTAACAGATTAATCCAAAAGATTAACGTTTCATCTACTCATTAAAACCAGTCAAAGCAGGAGAAGTATTAATTTAATCAAACTTAAATTCAAAAAATGTGCCCATTTTTGCAATGGTTATTTAAAAATACTCCCTTTTTTCCAAAAGCAAAACATAGTGAAATTGTCAAATTAAAAATATGCTTTCCCTAACCAAAACTATTTACATTACAAGACTAGCTCAAACGGTATTTGTACTGCGATTGGCTGATGGAAAATGACGTCACTGTCTGGCCACTTTGCATGTACGTCTGTTCGACAATAGACAGACGCGTAGCGCATTTGGAAACAACTGTTTAAATTTTTGAACAGTAAAACACTATATTAAGATTAAATACAACGTTCGCACTACACAAAACCAATACATAATATAACCTCAGTTTCTTCTATCATTATGCTTGTCTTCCTAAAGACGAAGGAACAGGTTGGTGGTCACAAACAGAGATTAAAGTTTTAGAAAAGTTTATAATTTTTTTTTTAAATTTTAGATAAGTAATTTCACTGAAATATTAGATAACTGAAAGATATAGCTATTTTTAAGTTAGTTTATCGATTTCCGCATCTTTTTTTTCCTGGGTTCTTAATACTTTATTACCTTTTCTACAGTGTTCAGAGTTCGAATCCTTCTACTTTTTTTTTCGGAAACAAAGATATTCTTGCTCTTAAAGCAGCTAATTTCTTGTCTTTTTCATTTCTCATCTTTCCCTGGTTTTCAATGGTTGCTTCAAGTTCCATCACTAAATTGTTCTGATTTCAATTGGCTCCATTTTGTTAACCCTAAGCAAATGATGAACAGATGACAGTTGCTTAAAACTTGAATTAATAATTTAAAAAGAGCAGACAAATTTAATCCACTCAACAAGCACAGTCACGTATGTTTGGAACACTTTAATAATGATGATTTTAAGAGACACTTAAAAGCTCAACTACTTAGTTGCAAAAGCAAACTGTGACTAAAACCACGTGTCATTCCTTTTCTCCGTTTACTGACGTCATCGAATACAAGAAATGCAAGTGATACCGAGTGAACGAGCTGCTAGAGTGCAACAACGACAAAAGGAAAATCTCAGAAACAATCAACGTCCCTCACTATTTTTGTAAAATGATATCAGATTAAAGTTTCCACTAAAAAACAGTAAATGTGCATATGCACTCACAGCTTATAATAAAAAAACTCCACTTAACAATGTTAACATAAACTTCAATAAAACTTCGTTTACCATGTATTGATTACGGATCAAGATTATTGCGTCACGAGGCTTGCTCTTAGCGCCTGTTACGCGACTCGTAGTAGTTCGCGATATGTTACGTCAGTGCCTGACCTCTCGTGAGCCGTAAACCCCTGTTGAAACACGAGCTAAAATCACAAGATCTGTTACTGCTTACGGTTCCTTTTTCGTTTGCCTTTATTTTTTTTTAAATAGATATCATCATTGTAAATGGTCGTAGGTATGACATGGCTGTTTGTTATAATTGTAACAAAAACAGTAACGTTATTTTTCATAGATTTCCTGTGAAAGATAAACCTCTACGTTATCGTGCATCGTTTTTCTCTGGTACGTCAATCTTTGCTTTAGCTTTTACTTAATCATTCTTCATAGCTCTGAAACATTATCAACTCTTTTATGGCTAGTGTGCTGTGTATTTACGCTTAGCCGATGCATTGTGACTTCAACTAACGGAAGTACAGTACCGCAGGAGGTAAGCTGACTTGTTGTTGTTGTTTTTTCGAAATCGTTGCTCAACAGTATACTGAGAGAAAAGTTTAATTGTAGATCTACAGAAACTATTAATATAAGTCAAAGATTAAAAATTAAGTTAAAGAGTTTTGGGTTTTCTTTTATTTACAAGTTCCACAATTCTCAAGTGATAAAGCCTCGTTTCTTCGATATTAATATCCACATTTTTTGTTTTTAAATGCTTATTGAGATCACCAAATTTTCTAGCGAGAACAACTGACAAGGTTGCTATAACGATATCTGATGCGATGAAAACGACTTGGAAAAGGAAAGAAAACAGGGTGAGGAAAATCCCCAAGGCAAACCTGGCACGTGACATCTTCGACCCCGTAAAGAAGATATATCTGGCGTGTAACATCAACGAAAAAGGTTTTCTCATCGTTTATTCTCAAGCCTTTACCTAAGCTTATTGACGTCCACCACAGCAATAATTCTGTAATCCCGAGAAGAGAGTATAAAATAATAATGCACAACAAAGTATACTGTTTTGCAAGTCCACGCTTACACAAAGTGGCGACGAAAAATCTAGTTTCTTCTATTTCTTCAAACGATATGGCGATTTCAAAATCAAGATTGATCTGATTACTAAAGAAGAACCTGTGTAACTGAGGAAATAACAGTATAACACAGTCCCTGCAACAGAACCATCAAGCATCTTAAACCGCATCAGGGAGGCCAACACTCCAAGCACGTTGGAGCATACCAACAACACAGGGTAGGCAAACTCCATTACCTTTCTAAGTTAACTTTTTGTTTTCGACTCTAGAAGGAGCCACACGCAAACCAGAGAGCTGCATGAAAAGTAACAAAGAAGTAAGTTCGCTTCTCTGTGGTACTTTCAAAACATTGCAGCCTGTTTCTTCTTTACCTTCTCTGCTAGCGATACTTACCATGGTAAACTGAATTTTAATTACAAATAAACAATAACCATGAAAATTAAACTTAAAAAGCGGATTTACAATAACCAAAAATAATGATTACTGCTATATTTTTTTAGATTCAATGGAGAAACAGTAAGAAGGGAGAGAGGAAGAAAAGTAAGTGAACACAACAAAAGCTAGGCGAGCAATCAGACCTCGCCACGTGTGCAGCTTCTGTACCTCGTACAAGGCGTTAATGATAAACTTCACTGATTAATAACGTCACGTGGCGGTGTTTAACTTTCCACAACAACAACGATCAATCTACACATATGACATGTTAACATAATAAACTCAGTTCTTGAAGTTGTCAACCTTCAACATTAGAGAGTAGAAGGTAACGTTTGTTTAATTTATGCTCGCAACTCAAAGAGGGCTTTATCAGGAAAGGGAGGGTATCGGTGAAATATAACTTTCTCTCCATACTAAGGCTTAATCAAATCCTTCTGTTAAAAGTGCGTCGTATTTGATAAAAAATAATCGACTTTTGATGTTATAATAAAACTCCTTACCCAAAGTTTCCGCTAGAACAGCATCCGCCATTAATGTAAAAACCACCAATCTCACTTTTAACTCTGTACTAGCTTTCGCAAGTGTACTACCTACGCTCAAGATGGTTGTAAGTTTGTATAAGATAAAGGTTATTAATGATTTTTTTTTAAATGGTGATTATAATAGAAATAAAACACACAGACCTCTATATCCATTGTCTTATAAATTTATATTTGTCTTCGCAAATAAATGATTGATATTTTAAACAGCTTTCTGCATAATTACAACAGGTCGGCTTAAAGTGGTGTTTTGAATTCCGCTGCTTTCCTGAATACTGTGCTATGCGAATTTTTCCGCTTTCTTTGTAAAGGGTGAAAAATTTCTCCTTCGAAACGTTTGCTGTACATTGTTTAAACAATTTCTTGCCATAAAAATTTCGATTTTCTGTAAGTATCGATAGCCAGGAATTCCCCGCTAACCAAATATATTGGTGTTGAGTATGTAGTATGTGTCACCACGGCTCGGCGACACGCTACTATATTAACATTTGCAAATCGTTTCTATAAAGTGCAACTAACCCTTTGCAGCCTGTGCAGTCCTAATCGAATTTTAGTATTTTTATTACAATACAAATTATATTTCAGCTTAACTGTACAGAATTATACTAGTTTTCAAGAATAATTATCTCAAGGAAAGTGAACTTTCATCCAAAGTAATAAATATATTAATTTCTAAAGGAAGACCCTTTACCACAAAGCAATATAATAATAAATATTGTTTTTTTAGCTTTTTATAAGCACCAAGTATTACAGTTAAACCCTGATCTCATAACTACGTTATCACTGTTCATAAATGTAATTACACAACAACAGTTAATTACCAAATTCACCGCCGAGTTTTAAGGTATGATTGAAGGTATATAACGATAAAATATTCGGCCTTCGATACAAGCTTAATTTCGGCATCACATGCTTGTACGTGCAGTAGGACATGCGAATTATTATTTTAGGGTAGACGAATGCTTCCTAATTCTTTCTCGTAAAGATTGGATTGTTGACCCAATATATCTCCTGTAGCACCTAAAATAGGTATATTTATACACAATCGTCGATCTTTGGAAGTTTACTAAAATGAATATTCAAAAGACTGGATAAACTCTGTAACAAAACAAATCCCACGATTCTTTCAGCTTAAACTGAGCATACTATCGATGTTTGCTGTATTAGTTACAGATCATTTATCCTAAAAGACCAACTTATTCAACTTCCATGAAACACAATCCATAGATTTATCTTTGAATTACCTTCGTAAGTCATTTCAGAATTTGGAAGATTTCTTATTTAACAAGGGTAAAAGTTCTAAATTATTTCAAAATTAGCAAATAAACCATTTTAAGTTTTCTTGTGAAACTATCCTATTTCATAACCTTGCTCTATACGTTGAAATAATGGATTCAGGAAGAGGAGAATATATCCATTTTCAATTTCAGCAACATTTTTTTTTTACATTTGGATGTTATTTGTTCAGGAATTCAAGAAATAAACTGATTTTGTGTCGATTCTAAAATGTGACGAGTGTCATCTACATACCTTGTATAACAATGTAGTTTAAACTCCAAAAGTCAATATCCCAGTGGCACAGCGGTATGTCTGCGGACTTACAACGCTAGAATCCGGGTTTCGATCCCCGTAGTGGGCAGAGCACAAATAACCCATTGTGTAGCTTTGTGCTTAATTACAAACAAACAAAACCAAATGTCGATTATCTAATTAATATTTAAATATGGTAATAGAGGAATATTTTCTTAAACTAAGCATTAATCTAAACCTCATAACACCACCATCAATTTTTTACAGGTTTTATTATTAAAAATAAAATACGAGTCTTTAGAACCCAATTCCAGAAACTTCTTGGAATACCTTTCCCAATATTTTCTTTACGATAAACTGAACTGGTAGCTAATCCAATGTAATTAGATATTCCATATGAATATTGGCCATATAAACAGTGTGTTGGCAAAATTCATGGTTTTAATACTATTGGAAAAAACGGAGCTATTTTTGATATTGTTACTAGAAAAACATAGAATGTCAAGAAAGTATTTACATAATTATTTAATTTGTAGTTGAAGATGCTAATGTTTGAAATAATGGGTGTTATTGATGTTTTATTTCCGTTTCTTAAGTAAACCCTATTGATTGGCATTAAGAATGTCATACATTTTAAGAAGGTAGTCCTCATTATTAGGGTTTAGTTGTGATGATGTCATTACATCATTTCAATTTTAGTATTAAGTTCCATTCAGAGGAACTGGGAACATAAGGATTCTTATTATAGCTGTATTTGTGAAGATAATTTAGAACAAGATTGGTAATAGTTATACTTATCATATCTAAAAATTAAGTCAGTTTGACCCCAGTTTCAAGATTTTATGGAAATGTTTTGGAAGTTGTAAAAAGTAAAGTGGAGAGTGGTAAAATAAAAACCTCTAGTTAATACCCTTCTAGTAGTATAATCTAACTGCAGATTGGATAAGTTGATAATGATGTTTTTGAGGTTGACTAAAAAGCTTTTGTGATTGGGCCTATCCAAAAGGTGTTTTGTATATAGTGGATAGTTGTTAGAATTTTGATAATAATGTTTCAGTGGCATTTTAATATAATATGTTATATTAAATTGTTTTGAATATTCAAATAAGCAATTCACTTGACAACCACAGCTGATATACAATCGCCATGGAATGGCTTGAATCAGAACTACATTTTGACATTGTTTGGCATTTAGAAGGAAGTTTGATGCCACTGAAAATTGATCGCTTTTGGGAATGATAAGTAGCAGCCTTTTCCAGTGAAAAATATTCATACCTTCAGATCAGGGATTAAGAATTTCCAAGACAGGAACATAACTATACTTAACAGCATTGAAAAACAAAAGGAAATTAATCAACTTATGTTACCAAGCCCATCCAGAAAGAGATCTGCAACAAATTGCATTCCAGTTGTGGTACTCACAGTGGGCATTATGTAACAGACGAGAATCCACAAACACAAGTCAGTAAATCAAATTTCTAGAGGGTCTGTCATCAAAACTAGTTAGTGCTGGTTTACAGAAACATAGAGACTGCCAACATAAGTAAATCAGAACACTGAAGGAACTGCTATCAAAACTAGATGGTGTTGGTTTACAGGAAAGTAGAGGTTAACAACATGAGTAAATCAGAATACTAGATTGATTGACTGTTTTGAATTTTGTGTAAAGCTACACGAGGGCTATCTGCACTAGCTGTCCCTAATTTAGCAGTGTAAGACTAGAGGGAAGGCAGCTAGTCATCACCACCAACCACCAACTCCTGGGCTACTCTTTTACCAATGAATAGTGGGATTGACCATCACATTATAATGCCCCATGGTTAAAAGGGGTGAGCATGTTTGATGGGATGGGGATTCGAACCCACGACCCTCAGATTGCGAGTCAAGTGCCCTAACTACCTGGCCATGCCAGGCCTCAGAACACTAGAGGCCATTCCCTCAAAACTTGTTTGTGCTGATTTACAGGAATGCAGGAGCTGACAACATGAGTAAATCAGAACACTGGAGGGCTTTCTATCAAACTAAATGATGTTGGTTCACAACATGAGTAAATTAGAACACCGGAGGACTTTCCATCAAAACTCATTTGTACTGATTTACAGTAACATAGAAGCTGACAACATGAGCAAATCAGAACACTGGAGGACTTTCCATCAAGTTTGTGCTAGTTTACAGGAAGGCCAAGTCTAACAAAATGTTTTCTCTGAAATGTTATGAAAAGTTTAAGTAAAACTGGAAATACAAACATGTGAGCAAGTCAGTTGCTCATGATATTTCTCATGCATACGTGATACTTGGTTGGAATTGAGTAGTAAAAGCCCTATAAAAATCTACAAATAATCACACTTGATGGAAACTTGAGAAACAGTTTTATATATTCAACTTTAACAATACAAATTTGTTTAACAGAGAAAACACAAAAATAAGTTACCAGACTTTTTAGTTTGAGTTTAAATATAGAACATTTTGTAACAAATAATGACTTAGATCTCAACTTTTACCAAACAATATCAGCAATTGTACAATTTTCTTTGGAGTTTTTACTTGGCAAATTACTTCCTAGAATAACATTATTCAAAATTTTATCAAAAAAGAAACATATTCAAAATATTTAACATCATATAATTTCTGAATAAGATTTCAGAATATTGTTTTTTCTATAGCATAACACAACTCGGAGAGTACATGATTGATATGATGGTTTTGAAGAGACAGATTTTCATCCCAACATCAATTATGAGTTTAACAGAAGATATTTTTCAACAACAAAAATTTTAAATATAGTTTCCTCGGCAATGGCTTTTGGTTAAGTGAAGGTCAACAATTTCTTTTTTGGTATAAAACATAAACATCACAGTGGAGGTTGACCACAACTATTACTATCCCACAAAAATCTTCCAGTCTTGTATTCCTGAACAAAATCTAAAATATTCAATGGATTGTGGTTAAGTGAAGATCAACAATTTCTTTTTTGGTATAAAACATAAACATCACAGTGGAGGTTGACCACAACTATCACTATCCCACAAAAATCTTCCAGTCTTGTATTCCTGAACAAAATCTGAAATATTCAATGGATTGCAGCAGCATTGAAGTCACCAGGACTGATTGCAGTTACAAGCTAAGATGCATACATGTATGCAAGTAAGTAAGAATTATATGGCTTGTGAAACATTGTACTTAAAAAAGACCAAAGAAACAAGTTTTATTAAGTTAATATTGTTCACAGCTAAGTCAGCTGTATCTCCAAGGGTCAAGTGTTACAACATGTTAAACTACACAAAGAGGACCTTTGATGTAATTCTTTATTACATGTAGTTTTTATTAGTTCTATAGCTAATAAAACTAAATTCATAACTGACAGTATCATAAACACTTTGAAAGCTAGTAGAACATTAAATAGCCATAAACAAGTTTTACCCTAAATTCTGGCATGTCATCCTTTTCAACTCTCTAAGTCATTATCAATAATAGATGATGGAAATAATTTATTTTAGTTTCGTAAATGAAGATAGCTTTAGAACAAAGTAAACTTGAAATCACTTCATGTTCTACTATAGGTGGAAAAAGGTCTTTCAAAAAGCATGAAATTAATAATTTACAGAGTAAATCAGCTTCATTAAAATTTACCAGATTGTGACATTTTTAACACAACCTTAACGCTGTGCAATGTATAGTTTCCAATTTTGTTGTTTTTTATACATTAAAAGAAAAATATTCAAAATTTACAATGATAAAACACATGAAATTCTTTTATTTATTTTTAAACACAAATAATATTCAATAATTCTCTTACTATCACTACAGTTTCATATTTTTTTTACCAAGTATTATTAGAAATAGGCAAACCTAATTCAATCATTGTATCTTGCACACATTTGGTTCACCAAATGTTTGCAATTATTAGATAATATATTGTACAAGAAAAGAATTATAACAAAAGTTTGCTTACGAGTTGACTGGAAAATGGTCTGTTTTGGATATCGCAATTTTGACTTAACACATGGCTTTACTAATGACTTTCTTTTACATGTTTGATCCTATTAAGTAAGTATAGTATGAAAAAGGATTCATGTATTGAGCATGAGAAGTTGAAGAACTCATTTGTTAAAATAAGACATTATCTTTTCACAAATGAAATTTCTGGGAACAAAAAGATTAATATATATATATATATATGTTACCATTATATTAAACACAGTCCACTAAATGTCCTTGAAAAAATATGTCATATTCAGTTGCTATACATAATCTATTATATTCAGCCTGAACCCGCAACATTTTGAAAGTGAAAAATTTCCAATATTTTAATAAATATATTATCACTGCATTCAACAGATGTTTCAATATTACCAGTCCAAAAAAAACAACTCTTGATTCAATAAATACTAGTTAATCATCAACATTTTCCCCACTTCCACTAGATCGAAAGTTTTTATTTTCATTGACAATATTACCGATGTCTGCTCTGTAATCTCTTGAAAGGGGAGATGGACAATGTGAATCTGACATTCCATCACCTTCAGTTCTTATGAAATCTTCAGAAAAGTTATATATACTATCTTCAGGTTGATCGAACAGATTTAGAAGCTGTGGTGGATCCATCAGTTCCAATCCATAGTTGTCTTCCCATTCCATTTGATTATTAGCCTCTTGTTCCTCGGGTGACAAGAAAGCACTGGTGTCAGCATTTGTTACATTGAAAATTTCTGTAACCTTGACCTGCATGTTATCATCAAGATAGTAAAAAGCCATCAGAGCATCATGATTTGCTGTGGCTTCCAAAATACGCTCAAAGTTGTCGGCATTTTTAGATTCAATGGTACCACAGAATTTATTAAGATCTAGGTTCAAAGCTTTATTGGCAATATCAATGGCACGAAGATTATCATCTTCACTAAGAGATCTAAAAGCCGTCATGAGCTTTCTTTTCTGACTTGAAGATGCATCTATAGAATCATCCAAATTAATGGTGAAGCCAAACTCCATGCTATTGATGATTCTTTCTGGTCCTCGAACTTCAGTTCCAGTAGATCTGCGTCTACGTGGTAACCAAGATGTTATGGACTGGTTGTAACCTTGTTCAATCCTGATGTCTTCCATTGACTTACTCTGCCTATCAACAAAAAACGGGTATGACCGAGACATTCCTTGAGAGGCCAGAGAATTAACATTCATGGATGTCAAGTATGCAGCTGGGGTATCTTCAAGACTATAATCATATTCTGTGATAGCCAACTGACAAGAGAATCTGTTGAAAACAGAAATTTCAGTATGCTTCTATATAATAGAGCTATATGTTCTAAATATACAGCTTTTTCAATGGTAGAATGATTAAAACAAAAATAATTAAAAAACATTAAAATGTGTATTCTAACTAATACTTCATAATTTCATCCATGTAAAAGATTTTAAAAGTACTAAAAACAACTTTGATAACCTATTTTCTTTTTAAATACCATATATATATATATATATATAGTCAGCCATATTGGGTAGGCAATATTACCTACAGCTTTCATATGTTAAACATTATTCAATTGAAATCTTGAATAACAGAACTCACCTTTGCTATAAATATTTACAGAAATAAGTACTTACCTTGCTTGATGCTACAGAGTAAAAGCCTTGACTTAACTAAAGAAATAAACTCTTAATGTTTGTTAACCATTTTAACAGCAATGTGTTTAAGGAACATTTTAATTATCAGAGGAAAACTCCCATTAAAAGAAAGAAAATAATTTGCTGTAAAAATTATCTAATTTGAATAAATCTTGTTATTATTCTTAAGTTGTCAGTATTTTTAGACAAAAAAAAGTAAAACCTATCAATGGATTCTTTAAAGAAATCATGCTGAGTAAGATAAAAAATAAGACTTACCAGTGACTGGAAACAATACAAGAGAATTAAATCAGAGTACTTACTGGTATGTCCATAAAATGTAAATATACTGTGCATAATCTGTTCAATGGTTCCATATGTATGTTACAGATTTTTCACTTTTTTTTTAATATAAAACAGAAAAAAAAAGAATTTATGACTTAGAGGCCTAATGTATTCCTTGAATGACTGTACCCTCTGCTGTGGACTACAATTTTGCCTATTAAAGGCTCATCAACACAGCTTGGGTCATTAAACTAAAGAAATACAGTTGGTGATGCATGTATAAAATTTATGGGGTTTTTGAGTAGTTTTTAATTCACCATATAACAACCTAAATTAACTTAGGTGTGTAAATATTATGGCATTGCCCCTAATTTATTATTCAATATTATACAGCAGACCAATTGTTTAATGATTCTATGTGTATATGCATAAACATTTTGGGGCAGTATAAAATGAAAATAAATAAATTATAAAGGGCAAAAATGGTTCTTTTTTTTGGTAGTATTTTATATTACCTACTTTGTACAGTTTATTTATCATTTTGTTCATTCAATTAGTACTCATGTTGTCTTCATGTCCTACTTTCTTATATATAATTCTTTTGCACCACATCAAATTTAATACATTGATACAAATAACTATGAATTACTCTTTTTGTTTTCAATTTGTATCTATAGAGTTCGTTGTCATCTGCTCAAGATTTCCAGTGCTTAAATCTTCATCATAAGTTTTGTTTCAGGACTACTAAGTAAATAGAAAATTAGATTTTTCCATTGAACATCTCAACATACATATTTATATTTTCAGTGGCACAGACAGCTGTAGAACCTGCTAGAAGTTTATTATGTTAAAAAGCAATATATATCTATTTCTTGTCAAAGCAGTTCATTTGTTTAACAATAAGAAAAAATTAGTCATCAACTAGTTTGTGAGATGTGTAGAACATTCTAAACTTTTATCCACTTACTTGGCACTGTACTGATGACGCTTTCTGTTTACTGAATGGATAATAGTTTTAACGATCCCCAGCACAGCAACAAGACTGGATCGTACCTCCTTCTGCAGAGTCGGCACCATCTGCCAAATCCTGAAAGTGTAATTTACACTAAGAAGTGTCATACAATTTCTACAGCTTTACTTTATGTTGTTGGAGACTAAAACTTTATATCATCTTTTTCTTGCATTGTCATGGAAATAGTTTATAATTGAAAATAGACAAAATCACAAATTAAACAAATTTCTCCTTTTACTTGTATTAATACACTTCACTGTAATATAGCAGGTTTACTAAATGTGACCTTTTGCCCATTTCATTTCCAGTGAAACATAGACTGTATTATGTTTCATGCTTTTAAAGAAAACTAACAAAATGATTTGTCATGTAGCAGAGTCCTTGTTAATATGGTTTCATTTTGACACTTGTGGCCAATAAAGATCATCTTTGAAGTTTGACTTTTAAGTGATGTTTTAGTGATAACCTGATGAATTATCAAACAATATGAAACTTCACTTATATCACCTTTGATGTTACCAATAACATTAAATAAATAGGAATATTCAGACACATGATATATGTGTACCATTGTAAAAATCAAGTAAAAAGGAAACTTCGGTTTCATAATATTTCTGTCACTATTAACAGAAAATACAGAGAAACTTCAGCTGCATGTGGTTTACATAAATGATTCTTATACTATGTTTGGTAAGCAAAGTTTACTGGTGTTTTGAAGCTTAAATATAAAATTAAGACTTCAAATATGTAGATAGTATATAAGAGTATGATTACCAGATTCTTCATGAAAATTCCCTTACTTGCAAAAGATGACAACTGTAACATCAAAAGGAAGAACATATGGAAGAGTCAGAAGAGATAACAGCTTCACAGGCTTGTGACGGAAAACCCAGTTAATAACTCCTTTGTTTACCTGATCTGTTGCCTCTTGAATGGCTGTTTGAATTAAAAAATTTTAAAACACCATGAAATATCAAGTTTCATTCTGATAAGATGTAAACTCAAAATTCCTATTTAAGTGTGAGGTATAAGACATATTAAATGGAAACAACAGTAAATTGTGTTTATGAAACACTTACACTCCCATTAATGTTATACTATATGGTTAAGTCTTTCCACTTTGATGATGTAGTACCTGTCCACAAGACTGGGGCTAATTTTCTATATACCAGTGACCAACTTTGACATCTGGCCCTCAAAAGTTAATCAGGCCTAGTACTTTATATGCAGTATCTGTTGTATAAATTGGTCAATATCCATTTATCACATGTTAAAATATGTCCACAAGGTTTGAGAAGATTTTCTATGTACCAGTGACCTTTTGATCTTTACCTTTGACCCATGACCTTCAACAGTTAATTGGGTCTAGAACTTTATATGTAGTACCTTTTGTATAAGTTAGGTCAAAATCCTTCGATAAAATATTCAGATATCCTGTTCACATGATTGGGATGGACAAATGAACAGAGGAAAGAACAGATGCAAAATAATATGCCCTGCTCTGTGATACTTTGCAGTGGAGACATAATAAATGATAACAATTTTCTTTTACAAAGTTCTTCCGAATGCTTAAAACTAGCTTGATAACTATTGCCATCCACCATGTACCAATGTTGCAATTTTACAATAATATAAAGTATGCAAAAAACATGACAATAACGAACAATAGAGAGTTTAAGACCTGAAATAGAACAAATGTGTTTAGAAAAAAAAGAAAATATTTGTGACTTAGTTTGCAAGTACATCCAGAAACATTTTACAACAGCTATTAAATTCCATTTTGATCTCTATAATACCCTTTGTAATGTTACTAGCCACTAGATGGTGCCATTTCTCAGAACAATGAATTCTTATCTGCTAGGGTATACAGGCTATTTTTTCTATCTAGTTTTTTAAACACTATCTTATAGTTATTTATTTCTTAAGTTATACTGTAACTCATACACATGAGTAAAGACAATGTTATATACACTGACTAGCGACTTTATTATGACCTTACATAATAATCATGTTCAACCATTTTTCACCACAGCAATGGTCAGACATAGACTCTACAAAAGGTTGTCTTGTTTGATTGTAGCTCTTGTGTTGAGAAATGAATATGGTTTGTAACCGGTTCAAGGATGTCAGGAGGAAGTTGTGATGGCAAATGATAGCAACTTTCAAGGTTACCACAAAATTGTTCAATTGGATTAAGATACAGTGCTTGGACTGGCCAAGAAAGATAACATGCTCTTCAAACAATTTTCAGATAATACAAGCACAGTGGATTGTTGCATTATCATCTTGGAAGTGCCCCTGTCCATCAGAGTGAACACAACATCAATACTCAAGTTATTCATCCTTCTCAAAGAAAAAAAAAAATCAAAGGACCCAATTCCTACAACAAGAATTTTCCCCATACAATTTCACCAACTCCAAGAAAAACTTGCACCGTGTCATTTTTTTCACAATTTTATTGTGATTAAAGTAAAGGGAGAAATGGAACATATCAAACTATATCACACATTTCTAGTCACTTGCTGTTCACAGTTTACACACTAATCACCAGTTAAACCATCCTTTTCTTCCTTGTTTTCATCTGAGATAAGGAGATTTTTCAAACTAGTTGTTTACTACATTATGACAGCATTCATAATGTTTGTCGCATAGAAGAGTTGGAGATAGTTGAATCTTTACCATTAATGAACGAATTGAGATATGATCTGATATATGTTGCACTTTACAAACTTTACTTTACTTTACTTTAATATCTAACAGATCATATTATCAGTCTTCTTAACATCTGTCAATAAATTAAGTATTACACAAATGTGTGTCAAGGTCCTTACAAAATAGCCAGTTGATGTGTATGAACTGACCTAATGTAAATCTCACAACATTCCAAACTGCCTTCTTTGAATGATGAAAGATATTTCCACATTTTTTTTAAACCCGTGTATTTTTACTATTTACAATCATCAGTAAATGAATCAGTTATAATAAATTTGGTAATTTCTTCAATTAAAGAACAAACAAAAAATAAAACTCCAACTTCCCATTGACAATTTAAAAATAAGTTTACCCTGATATCTCAGAATTTGATGTCCTATATTTTTATCAGAACACTTCTGCCATCTAATGGGCAATAATGTTATTATGACATTTTAGAACAATAAAAAATAAAGTGTTTAAAAAGCAAAATTAAGCTATAATAAAGACATTGTAAAGATCTGAATACTTTACATCAGGGAAAATAAGACAGGACTTGTACACTAACCTCTGACAACTGTTTCTGGTAAACTATCTAACAAAGCTATCTGCTGACGTTCTTGGCAGCCCGAACAACCATCATATTCACCTTCGACATCCAAAGCATATGACATTTCTTCATTCACATCTTCAGGATTGTCTCCTTCTTTAAGCAAGAAGCTGGATTGCACAGCCAAACATCTCATACATGAGATGAGATCTAAAAATGATCATGAGAAACTGAGTTTAGCAAGACAATTGGTAATTGAGAAGATATACTCAAGTGAACTTCAGCATAATTCTCATAAGTAAATAAAAAGAAAATTAACATGTTCCTTAATTGAAAGTGTATTTCTGATAGATACTCACTTCCATACACAGAAAGCTATGTTCCTCTTGATGTTGCACTAATAAGCCTGAGAGACTTGCATGCCACCAAACTTGTGAAAACTCCCACCTAAACTTCAGTGAATCATGTGAAATTGCACTAATGACAATTCATGCAGCAAGACCCTCCACCAATTGAAGTTTGATACACCTCCTTGCACAAATGTACTCTACATTCACAAGCAAAAATTTCATTCTTTGATGAGGGCACAAAGAAAGGTGCACCAGAAAAATGGGGAGGATGGGTTAAAAGGTGTATGGAGGTCAGTATCTATCAGAAATATATTTTTAATTAAGGAAAATTTTAACTTCCAACACAATCACTCACCTCCATACAGAGAAAGCTAGAATCCCACATTGAGAAGGTGGAGGAACTGGTGCAAAAGTTACTTACATGAGCTCCCTTCAGCAAGCATCCAAAGGAAGCCCATGTGACATCATACAGCAGGGGCACACCTGTGAGAGACTGCATTTTCTCTCATACAGGGTATACTCTTCACCCAAGAGCAGAATTAGAAGAGGCAAAAAACCTGCATGGTGTTGCAAGGATGGGCAGAATAGGTACATGACCATTGGAACAATCACATACAAAATGTAGGACAACCAATAAGTGTAGTGAAGTTGAGGCTTATTCAGACTGTACTGTGGGTGCACAAATCCTCAACCATCAGTCCAGTCTCTACAGGTCAAAACCAGTTGTGGGAGAAGGGCACTTGTGATAAGTATCTGTACACAACTTTTCTACTGTCAGACACTTTGAGCCCTTCACCAGTTACAGGAGGAGGGCATCGTGTATTCATTTTTGTTTATTGGACACAATTAATAGGAATACATATATAACCACAACTCGACCATCAGACACTACGGACCCCTTGCCTGCTGTGGGTGTGTGAGTGATACATCACAGTGGGATATGAAATAATATCATCTACTCTGTCATCAGGTACAGAGGGTTTTGGCAATTGCAGGAATAGGAAGTATGATAAAGATAGACAGAGTTACAAGCGCTATATAGTGATATATACCCATATTTCACTTGGAGATTGTGATGTATCTATATGCAATGGGGTGATCCACATTACACTCCAGAAACACCCCTGCCCAACTTCTCACCATAAACAAACCCTTGTTCTAGCATTTAGGTCCCAATCAGTGAGAATTCTCCTTGATCCACCACCTCAGTGGCTGGGAGCTAAGTGGCATGCTTGACTCAAAGGATAAGATTCACATAGGAGAGGAAAAAAGGACATAGACATGCGTACAAGTACGAATAGGACTCAAGTGTTCAAGGAGAGCAGAAATATTAGCTAAAAGTTTAATAGGGATGTAGGTAAGAGCATGGAGAACCACAATGATAATCAAACAAGCAAGAAGTAGGTGTTGGGGGCAGTGAGTAAGGAAGGAATGAAAGAGGCAGAAAAGAAGGGAACTGTGACATCGGAAAAAGTGGAAGGTGAAGGAAATGCTACCCAAAAATCTGTGATAGAAAAGACTTACAGATCACGGGAGAACTATTAGGAGGAGGGATATGTGACAATGTAATGAAGTCCAAGGGAAATGATGACAAAGAGATGAAGGGGATAAGTACATCCCATACTATGTATGGTACATGGAGGTAGAAGGGTGATAGGAGTGAGACATAAAGATAGCTACATGATTAGGAAGGTGGACTGGACAATCCCACACACAATGATAAAGGGATGTCATATTGCCAGGAAAGAGCAGTGTGTGAGGGTGGATCAGAATAAATGGAAAGTTGGGAAGGGAAAGACAGGGTTGAGACTCGAGGAGATGGAGTAATAGAAACAAGAATAGGAAGACTGTGAGGTTCAACCAAATGAACCCCTAACAGGATGTCCCAAAATTGAGATAGAACCTGAGGGAGGAGATGGAGAGGAAGAAATGCATAGTAAAAAAGACGAGACGGACCAGACAGATAGGGTGGAAGGCAACAAAAGGAGGAGGAACAATGAGAAAGCAGATTAACAGAAAACCAGTGGATGAGTAACCAATCTGTGGGCAGGATGCAGTCCTGTCAAGAAGACAGCCTGCAATGAAATGCAGTGTCCCCAGAACCTGACAGGTTATGAAATTATGAACACCTTCGAAAGGCATAGGCTCAGAACTAAGTCTGAACATGATCTTTGAGATGTATATGTAAAGAAGTAAAGAAAGCAGATCAAACCTTAGCTATGAAGAGTACATGTTACGGAGTAGGTAGCTCCATCTAAACATTGACCAAGGGTGACATAGTACGGAGCACACGAGCATGTCTAAATCCTATCTGCTAATGGTATGTGAAACAGTAATTAATTAGGTCTAATGATCATATATGATGGGAATATGTTAAGGAACAATGAACTAGGATGAAACATTATCTACTACATGTAAATGCTAAGAAGTAATGAACTATAACAAAATAGTATTTCTATGTGTTACTGGTAAAGGAGTAATGGATGAGAAACAAATACTGTCTTCCATGGGGACAAATTATGCAGCAGAATACTACAATAAAACATTAATTATTAAGTGGCCATGCTTAGGAGTAATGAATGATGTCTACACATCATCATCAAAGTGTGCAATGTAAGAAAGAATAAACAATATTGAAATATTACCTCCTATGTAATGAAAGAGAACTAAACAAGAACGTTGAAGTATGCATGCTAAAGAAGAACTAGATCGAGGTATCACCCACCTTGTGTACATATTACTGTGTAATTAACTACAACTAAACAGTACCTACTAAGTGTACATGCTAAGGAGTAATGAACTCTTATGAAATATTACCATCTAACTGACATAAAGAGTAAGGAACCATGACTAAACAATATATTCTGTGTGTTATATATGAAGAAATATTGAATTAGAAATAAACATTAACCTCTAAGTATGCAAGTTACAAATAAGCAACTATCTCAAAACATCAACAGTTGTGTATATATAAAGGATCAATAAACCATGACCAAACATGATATAACTAAGACTAAGCATTATTTTCCACGTGTACAAGAGAAGAAGTCACGAACAAGAACTAAACATTATCATCTAGGTATATGTAGTAAAGAATAAAGAGTAACAAACCAGAATGAAATATCAACCACTATGTGTTACATGTGAAAGAACAACTAATTGTAACTAAACATTAACGTTGTTATTTACATGGTAAGGAATAAGTAAATATGACCAGCCATCAACATCTATGTGTATGTGTGAAAGAGAGATGAACTCTGACTAAATATAATATACTAAGTGGTAAGAAACTATTATTAAACATTATAGTCTAATAAGTATAAGTTAATGATATATGATATATCTTATGCAGATATGTTAAGGAGTAATAAATGATGTCTAAGGTTTACATAAGACAGGAAAGTCTGGAGATATTCAGTAGGTAGAGAAGTATCGGGCAGAAAGTCCCTCTATTTTGTCCACCTCAACTGCAGCTTCAAAATCTGTAAAGGGAAATGTGTGGCAGGGATGGAAGAAGATGATCCAGGTGGCAACATGGACTTCACCACATGGTAGACGATGTGACGTTACTCTTCTTCTTACCATACTTTCAACCTGAATAGCATCTGTTGCAATACATGATGGTTGTCATGATCTCAACAGGCAAGAACTTCTTAAATTGTTGGTAACAGTGAGTGATATTTGTATTCACATCAGCAGAAAAAAGAATTTACATTAATCTGTGAATTCATATTGAGGGGTTGAAAATACAAAGTAAAGTTGATGAAGTTGTCGTAAAGGGTGTATTTGCACAAGGACATGTGTTGCACTCCTACTGGTGGAGGGTTTTACTGCATGATATCCCAACATGCAGTAGCACAAATTTATGAGGTTTAGAAGGGAGTTTTCACAAGGCTGGTGGCATGCAAGTCTCTCAGGCAGATTAATGCGTCTTTAAGAGGAAAATAGCTTTCTGTGTACGAAGGGGAGTGATTGTACTGGAATTCATCACTTCTCTGATTTCTTATCTGCTAATCACATTTTAATAGTTCTGTCTTGTTTTTACAAGCAAGTGATTGCAACAAAGGTATATTTCTAACAGTTGCATTTACATCACAGGGAGACCACATTCTTTTCAAACTTGACAAAATTCCATTTTTTTTTAGACTGGCACATGTGAGAGCAAACAATACACTGTTGTAAAAAATGTTATGTCATAATTATACCTAATTAACACTAGCCTAGTTTGTAATTTGTAGTACAGCAAAGATGGTGGAAAATAAAATTTTAGATTATTTTCTTAAGAATATTTGATTTAACTTATCAACTAGAATTAATCAGATAATTATCAAAAGATAAAATAACATAGTGACTGGGAAAAATTATATTAAAATATACCAACAATTGGTGACATAGCTAAGCATAACAGTTTTTGTGTACGTGCAGGTTCTGAGATAAAATGGGAAACACATGACTTTCCAGAATTTTCAGGATTTGAAATAAATATTCAATTTTCTCAGAATTCTTTAAGTCATTTCTCAAATTTCCTTTTATTTTTAGACTTCCACATTCTACGAAACTTTTAATAAAATACAGCAGAAAAATACTAAGCCTCTTTAGGTATTTGTAGCCACAGCTATCATGAACTGAAATATAACCTGGTAAAAATGACACTCAATTACTCCTACTGTTTTAATAAAACCCAAGGCATCAGATGTGACATAATGAAGGCATTTACTGAAGAGTATTTTCTCAAAATATTCTAATATCTTGACATTTTCAAAAGAAGCAAAGGTAAATAAGGTGAAACTACTTAATCCACATATTTGCACAAAAAAGAATTCTGAGTTATTATGTGTGTAACATATACATATAATAAAATATAAGTTGCTACACTCCTTTAATAAATAGCCAGTATTTTTTATACATATTAGTTAAAGGAAAA